>NC_091983.1:83030566-83330566 GCF_044704955.1 Pristiophorus japonicus
CTTCTCCTCCCTCCCTCCCCCGTCTCCTCCCCCTTCTCCCCCATCCCTCCCCCTTCCATCCCTCTCCCTCTGCCTCCCTCCCTCCCCTCCCCCTGCCCCCCCTCTCCCTCTATCCCCCTCTTCCCCCTCCCCTCGCTGTTAGAAACACTGACACTGACAGACAGAGAGTGAGACACACAGACAGACAGACAGACAGAGAGATAGAGACACTAAGAGAGACACATTGGGGGGGGGGGGGCGGGGGGGCGGATGGGGGCATCCCAGCATGCTGTTGGAGGGCTCCTGGTGCTGCAGTCGGTAAGTAGAAAATGTTTGATTGATTGATTTTTTTAAAAATTATTTCTTATTAATTTTTTTTGATTGATTTATTGCTTGATTTATTGATGTTTTTATCATTTATTATTGATGATGGCTCTTTATTTGTAAAATTGAAGTGTTTAATGTTCGTAAACTTCCCTTTAAACCCCACCCCCCCATTCCCTACGCCTGATTTGTAACCTACGCCTGAATTTCTAAAGTGTAGACAAGGATTTTTCGAGCGTTCAAAAATCTTCACTTACTCCATTCTAAGTTAGTTTGGAGTAAGTTTTCACTGCCGAAACTTTGAAAACAGGCGTAAGTGGCCGGACACGCCCCCTTTTGAAAAAAAAATTCTGTTCCAAAGTGAAACTGTTCTAACTGACTAGAACTGGAGCAAACTAAATGCCGAGAATTTGAATTTCTAAGATACTCCGTTCTACACCAGTTGCTCCAAAAAATCAGGAGCAACTGAGGCCGAAACTTGGGCCCATAATGTGGGAAAATGCGAGGTTATCCACTTTTGTAGAAAAAATAGAAAAGCAAATTATTATTTAAATGGGGAGGTACAGAGGGATCTGGGGGTCCTTGTACATGAAACACAAAAAGTTAGCATGCAGGTACAACAAGTAATCAGGAAGGCAAGTGGAATGTTGGCCTTTATTGCAAGGGGGATAGGGTATAAATGTAGGGAAGTCCTGCTGCAACTATACAGGGTGTTGGTGAGACCACACTTGGAGTACTGCATACAGTTTTGGTCTCCTTATTTAAGAAGGGATATACTTGCATTGGAGGCAGTTCGGAGAAGGTTCATGAGGTTGATTCCTGAAATGAAAGTGTTGTCTTATGAAGAAAGGTTGAGCAGGTTGGGCCTATACTCATTGGAGTTTAGAAGAATGAGAGGTGATCTTAGTGTAATGTATATGATTCTGAAGGGGTTTGAAAGGATGGATGCAGAGAGGATGTTTTCCCTCGTGGGGGATTCTAGAACTAAGGAGCATAGTTTCAGAATAAGGTGTTTCACATTTAAAACAGAAAGGAGGAGCAATTTATTTTCTCAGAGGGCCGTGAATCTTTGTTATTCTCTACCCCAGAGGACTGTGGAGGCTGAGTCATTGAATATATTTAAGGTGGAGATAGACAGATTATTGAATGATAAGGGAGTCAAGGGTTATGGGGAGTGGCGGAGCAGGCTCAATGGGCCAAATGGTCTACTCCTGCTCTTATTTTTTATGTTCTTATGATCTTAAGTTGAAAATACTTTTCTTTAAAGTTCTCAGGGGCTTTTCTGACAATGCAGCAGCTTGTATATTCAGCCAGGTAGCAGCCAATAAACAAAGCCTCTATATTGGAGGGCAGGAACCACATGCACATTTCCAGCCAGAGGTGCGCCACCTGCAATATTGGGGAAGGAGGTTGCACTGTAATATTGAAAGTGAAGAATAATTGATATAAATGAAGGTCCTGCACTTATTGGTTGATGGCCTACTGCTGGTTCCAGGTTGGTGACTGAACACGTCCATTGTTGCCCGAGCATCTCTGTGAAGCACAGCACAGACACAACCTTGCACCCCCTTTCTCTGTCTACTTAATCCCAAGGGGGTCATTCCCACCCATTTTTAGCTCCTACCTTACTTTCCTGCAGATTCACCATTGCAACAGAGGGGGTTGCACCAGTGGAGGATGAGGAAGAGGAGGAGGAGGAGGAGGAACAGAAACTTAACAGCCTGGTGGAGAACTCCGATGATGATAAAGGAGAATGTTGATAATGAGGAGAATGATGGCAGACTAAAGGCTACCTATAAGTTCCCACATAGACCTCCTGCTCCTTGTTCCTCTGTCACACCTCACACGTCACTTGTTTTTTCACTCGTAGACATCGACTTAGTTACTTTCAGCCATGAAGTGGGAGTTAAAGTCTCCTGGCCCTCACATTGCTGAGGTCAGGACGGTTTCAACCCTATCTGATTCCCGCCGCGAGTTAAAATCAGTAAGGGAGACAGAAACAAGTAGGAAACGGTTCCAGAAAAAGGGAGCCTTTTAAAATAAAATGTCTGCAAGCAAATGTACAGATGCAGCAGTACATTTAGAACTGAAATATTGAAACAGTTTTCTATTTGCACCACCAAATTGTGGAATATCACCACATAGTTTTCATTTTCTTTATCTTCATGCAACTAATACCTCAAGAGTTATAAATACAATGTTTCATGAAGGTTTTTTGACTTGATTTTGTGTGGCTATAACTCAACTATGACATTCTTCACCATGAAATAACAATTTATAACTAATTTTCACATACTGAATTTTCCAAAAGTACTGTGATGAAGATATCAGCCCACCAGATGGCAATGCTTTCCTAGGTATTGGCTAAGCAGTATATTCCTTCAAACCCTTCCGTGTTTAGGCACTGGATGATAATTAGACCTTGTTCCTATCTATAGCACAGAGATCATGCCGATAACGTGGGGGCAATGTTGAAAGAAAAAGTCTTCGGTTACTTTGAAGTGAAATGCTTTATTACGTAAGGAAACACAACAGCCATTTTATGCTCCACCGGATCCCAAAAACAGCAATGAAAGGAACAACTATTTAATCTGTTATCATGATGTTGTTTATGGAAGCAATATTGGTGAAGACAGTGGAGGCTTTCCTGCAACAGTCACCAAGGGAAGGATTTTACGAACCTCAGCGGGTCCGTGGCGGGTGACATCGGTGGCGGGTTCCGGCCTTGCAGCTGGCTCCAGCCCACTGTGTAGAAATGATTTTCCGTTGATGGGACTTGTTAAGCCCGCCAAGCGCATTTCCTGGCCAATTGAAGGAAGCCACTCTGGCGAGGTCATTTGATGAAATATCATCAGCTGGTTTCCTTAAAGGGACCAAGCAAAATTTATTTTGACATTTGTGTTGTCAGTGTCCTGTAGCATTAGGTGCTGCAAACACTGACAAACACTGCACAAAGGTGCATGGCAGCACCTAGGCTCTCCCATCATTCCCTTCATATGTTTATGGAGGGAGTCACAGCACACAGGGAGGTTCTCTTCCCTTCCAATGGGTGGAAGAGACCTCCCCCGGAGATCAATGTAGCCTGGTTGCACATTGCACAGGAGGGCACAAGCAGGGAGGACCAGGAGGACCAGGCTGCAGTGGCGTAAACCTTTCAATGATCTCAGTAGATCAAAAAACATTACTGCAAAGCCACACTCAACTTCATCCTGCTGTGCCACTCATCACATCCCCATCACTCTGCCTTCCCTACCCTACTCCTGCACATCCTTACTCACACCAATTTACCTTGCACCTCCATCCATCCCTCTCTATCTACATCATCACTTTCCCATCTCACTAGCCATCTCTCATACTCACCCTCATCCTCGTCCAATCATACCAACTAACAACAAGGGTATTCATTTGTGTGTTTTATCCAATGTTCATGTGAAGTTTCTGTTAATGTGGTGTCAAACATTGAAATCTTTATTTTCAACACTTTGTCTTCTTGGACAGATTTCTGTGTACCTTTTGAATTGGCTTAGTGAGTTGCAATGAATGGTGAGACATAACAGTACTCCCCACAATGCTGATGAGTGTTAAAGGAATGGCTCAGGCATTGTTGGAATGTTTAATGGTGTTGATGTGGGGTGGTGCCAATCTGGCACATCATGTGGCGGCCAGGGTGTACAGCATTGAGTGAAGTAAATCTGGCTATGCTGAAACCATCCCTGGCGTCCTAGGCAGCAATGTGGTCGGGTGCTAATGCCCTGTGTCCTGTGCAGCATCAGTTGATTGCGGAGAAGATGGTGTTTTTGTTGGTGCTCCTGGTGTTGGGGCTGATCGTGGCGGGATCCTGAGGACCAAGGTGAGAGAACATAAAGTGCACTGATGCTGATGGAATAGATGGCAGGTGAAGTAGAGATGACAGAAGCGATCTGTTAATGGTGAGAAAGGTAATGACGTCAGACTGGATGGAGTCTTGTGTAAAGACTTACAGCATTTTGAATTTGCAGTGAAATTGCAGTTTAGAGAAGCTAGTAGTTAAGGAAACATTTCTTTATCAGCTGGGAGCTTTGATTTGATATTTGAAGCTGTCACCTCATCAGCTGAATCAATGGCAGTAACCTCCTGCCTCAGCTTCACAGACAAGGTCTAGGCACAGTGGGAAACCGGTGGGAAAACTATCATTCAAAATACTGGGAAAAAATCATTGTTTCGTGGCTGCAAACAAGCCACTAATGAACTGCCACTGCGTATCAGGACTTCTCAGCGCTAGTAGACCCGACATTTTGTAAAGACACGTGGCAGCAGGTTGACAGTGGGTTCCCAAACTACTGTCAAAAAAAAAACACTTTCCCACACAACCCACCTATGATCCATTCCGCTAAACCCCGAAAAATTCCCCCCATACAATTTGCCATCAGTGATTTTAACAATTTGCTATATTTGTTCAGATTTCATACAATTCATACAAGAAGAGCTGCTTGTGGAGGCAGAGGGCATGGCTGACGTACTAAATGAGCAATTTGCATCTGTCTTCACGAGAGAAGAGGATGCTGACAACGTAGCAGTAAAGGAGGAGGCAGTGGATAAAATAAAAATAGTTAAAGAAAAAGTACTTAAAAGGTTGGCAATCCTCAAAATAGAAAATTCACCTAGTCCAGATGGGATGCATGCTAGATTACTGAGGGAAGTAAGGGTGGAAATTGCAGAGGCTCTGCCACAATCTTTCAATCCTTCTTGGATATAGGAGTGGTGCCAGAGGACTGGAAGATTTCACATCTTACATCCCTGTTTAAAAAAGGGGGAGATGGATAAACTCAGCCACCACAGGCAGTCAACCTAATGTCGGTGGTAGGGGAACTTTTAGAGACAAATTCCTGGACAAAATTAACTGGTATTTGGAAACGTATGGGCTAATAAATGCAAGTCAGCGTGGATTTGTTAAAGGCAAATCATGTTTGACTAACATAATCGTGTTTTTTGATAAATTAACAGAGAAGGTTGATGAGGGTAGTGCAGTCGATGTGTGTATAGATTTTCAAAAGGCATCTGACAACGTACCACACAATAGATTTGTTAGCAAAATTAAATCCCATGGGATTAAAGGGACAGTGGCAGCATGGACAGAAATCAGTGAGTTGTTTTTCAGACTGAAGCAAAGTATACAGTGTTGTTCCCTAGGGGCTGGTTTTGGGACCACTGCTTATTTTGATATGTATTAATGAGTTGGACTTGGCACAATTTCAAAGTTTGCAGATGATGTGAAATTCAGCAAAGTAGTAAAGAATGAGAAGGATAGTAACAGACCTCAGGAGGATATAGTAACATAGTAAAATGGACAGACACATGGTGGATGAAATTTAACACAGAGGAGAGTGCAGTGATATATTTTGGTAGAAAGAATGAGGAGAGACAATATGAACTAAACAGCACAATCTTAAAGGAGTGCAGGAACAGAGAATGTCCTGGCGGGTGTATGTTCAAAAATCTTTAAAGGTGGTAGGACATGTTGAGAAAGCTATTAAAAAAGCAGGTGGGATCCTGAGCTTTATTAATAGAGGAATAGAGAACAAAAGCAAGGAAGTTATGCTAAACCTTTATAAAACAATGGTTAGGCTTCAGTTGGAGTATTGTGTTCAATCCTGGACTCCGCACTTTAGGAAAGATGTCATGGTCTTGGAGAGGGTGCAGAAGAGATTTGCCAGAACAAAAATATACCCCAAAGAGAAGGAAAGACTGTAAGAGAAGGGATAACCATCCGTGGCTAACTAAGGAAATAAGAGATGGTATCAACTTGAAAACAAGGGCATACAATGTAGCCAAGACTAATAGGAGGCCAGAGGATTGGGAAACTTTTAAAAGCCAGCAAAGAGTGACTAAAAAAATGATAAAGAGGGGGTAGATAGATTATGAAAGTAAACTAGCGTGAAATATAAAAACAGAAAGTAAGAGTTTCTACAGATACATAAAAAGGAAAAGAGTAGCTAAAGTAAAAGTTGGTCCCCTAGAGGATGAGACTGGGGAATTAATAATGGAACAGAGAAATGGCAGAGACGTTGAACAAATATTTTGTATTGGTCGTCTCAGTTGAAGACACTAAAAACATCACAATAGTGGATAATCAAGGGGCTATAGGGATAGAGGAACTTAAGATAATCACTATCACTAATGAAGTAGTACTTAGTAAAATAATGGGACTAAAGGCGAACAAGTCCCCTGGACCTGATGGCTTCCATCCTAGGGTCTTAAAAGAAGTGGCTGCAGAGATATTGGATGCATTGGTTGTAATCTACCAAAATTCCCTGGATTCTGGGGCGGTCCCAGCAGATTGGAAAACCGCAAATGTAATGCCCCAATTTAAAAAAGGAGGCAGACAAAAAACAGGAAACTAAGGAAGCAGTAGCGGGACATTTGGAAAAGCATAATTTAATCAAACAGAATCAGAAACAGAAACAGAAACAGAATGAAAGGGAAATCACGTTTGACAAATTTGCTGGCGTTCTTTGAGGATGTAACGAGCAGGGTGGATAAGGGGAACCAGTGGATGTAGTGTATTTGGATTTCTAAAAGGCATTCGATAAGGTGCCATGTAAGAGGTTACTGCACAAGATAAAAGTTCACGGGGTTAGGGTAATATATTAGCATGGATAAAGGATTGGCTAACTAACAGAAAAGATAGAGTTGGGATAAATGGGTCATTTTCCGGTGACTAGTGGGGTGCTGCAGGGATCGGTGCTGCATCCTCAACTATTTACAATCTATATTAATGACTTGGATGAAGGGACCGAGTGTAATGTAGCCAAGTTTGTTGATGATACAAAGATGAGTGGGAAAGCAAATTGTGAGGAGGACATAAAAAATCTGCAAAGGGATATAGACAGGTTAAGTGAATGGACAAAAATTTGGCAGATAGAGTATAATGTGGGAAAATGTGAGGTTATCCACTTTGGTAGAAAAATAGAAAAGCAAATTATAATTTAAATGGAGAAAAATTGGAAAATGCTGAAGTACAGAGGGACCTGAGGGTCCATGTGCATGAAACACAAAAGTTCGTATGCAGGTACAGCAAGTGATCAGGAAGGCAAATGTAATGTTGACCTTTATTGCAAGGGGGATAGAGTATAAAAGCAGAGAAGTCCTGTTACAACTGTACAGGGTATTGGTGAGGTCACACCTAGAGTACTGCATACAGTTTTGGTCTCCGTATTTAAGGAAGGTATACTTGCAGTGGAGACTGTTCAGAGAAGGTTCACTAGGTTGATTCCGGAGATGAGGGAATTGACTTATGAAGATAGGTTGAGTAGGTTGGGCCTATACACATTGGAGTTCAGAAGAATGAGAGGTGATCTTATCAAAGATCTTATATAAGATAATGAGGGTGCTCGACAAGATGGATGCAGAGAGGATATTTCTCCTCATAGCGGAAACTAAAACTAGCGGACATAGTCTCAGAATAAGGGGCCACGCATTTAAAACGGAGATGAGAAGGAATTTCTTCTCTCAGAGGGTTGTAAATCTATGATATTCTCTGCCCCAAAGAGCTGTGGAGGCTGGGTCATTGAATATATTTAAGGCGGAGATAGACAGATTTTTGAGCGATAAGGGAATAAAGGGTTATTGGGAGTGGGCAGGGAAGTGGAGCTGAGTCCATGATCAGATCAGCCATGATCTTATTAAATGGTGGAGCAGGCTCGAGGGGCCAGTTGGCCTACTCCTGCTCCTATTTCTTATGTTCTTATGTTCTTATGAAGAACTTCAGTTATGTGGAGAGACTGGAGAAGCTGGGATTGTTCTCCTTAGAACAGAGAAGTTTAAGAGGAGATTTGAAAGAGTAAATAAGGAGAAATTGTTTCCAGTGGCAGAAGGATTGGTAACCGGATGACACAGATTTAAAGTAATTGGCAAAAGAATCAGAGGCGACATGAGGAAACATTTTATTACCCAGCGAGTTGTTGTGATCTAGAATGCACTGCTTAAAATGTTGGTGGAAGTAGATTCAATAGTAACATTCAAAAGAGAATTGGAAAAACATTTGAAGTGAAAACGTTTCATACTGATTATTTACAATGCATTTTTGAGTCTCTCTGCACAGGCGCGCACGTTTGGCACCGTGCATGCACACTTGATCACCTTGCACATGCGCAGTACCAAATGGTGCGGTTGAGGACTGCACTTCCACACTTCACTGCACTTGGCTTCGTGGGTGGGGGCTCAGAGCGGGGGAGAGAGAGGGGGAATCGGAGGGGGGAGAAAGGTGATTGGAGGGGGGGAATCGGAGGGGGGGAGAGAGAAAGAGAGAGAGAGGGGATCAGAAGGGGGAAGGAGAGAGAGGAGATCGGAGCGGGGGGGGCGGGGAGAAGGGATCGGAGGGGAGAAAGGGGATCGGTGCTGGGAGAATCAGAGAGGAGATCGGAGGGGGAGAGAGAGGGGAGATCAGAGGGGAAAAGGCAAGGGATGATCAGAGATGAGAGAGAGAGAGAGGAGATTGGTGGCGAGAAAGAGGAGATCAGTGGGAGGAGAGAGAGGAAATTGAAGGGGGCGAGAGAGGAGTTCGGAGAGAGGCCGATTGGAGGGGGAGAGGGAGGAGATTGAAGGGGGGAGATCAGAGGGGGAGAGAGAGGAGATCAATAGAGAGGGAGAGAGGAGATCAGTGGGGGGAGAGAGAGGAAATTAGAGGGGGCGAGAGAGGAGATCAGAGAGGGGAGATCAGAGGGGGAGAGAGAGGAGATCAATAGAAAGAGAGAGAGATCAGAGGTGGGAGAGGGAGAGGAGGGAGAGAGAAAAGATTGGAGGAGAAGAGAGGGGGTCAGAGGTGGGCTAGAGTGATTGGAGAGAGAGGAGCTCTGAGAGGGGAGAGAAGATCAAGAGCTGGGGGAGAGGTCAGGAACTTGTTGGGGGGTAGCACAGTGAGAACAGCGGGGAGGGTGAAGAACATGATCCAGATCTAAAGGGTGGCGGGGGGGGGGGGGTGTCGTTGAGAGCAAGAACATGATCCAACCGGGAAAATAGATCACGTTCTCCTGCCCTCTGTTAGGCCTGGATCACGTTATTTCACACCTGCATCATGTTCGCCCTCTCCTCCCCCCACCTCCCCCCCATCCTAGACCACTGCGGTTCAAAAAGGTGGCTCACTACCACCCTCTCAAAGGCAACTAGTGATGGGCAAAAAATAAATGAATCTTAAAAATGAGAGCATATTCTGTGTTGGTTCGACAACATGAATAACATTATATTTACGTGTTATTTGCTAGACTCGACTATTCCATTGTTCTCCTGGCCAGCCTCCCATCTTCCACCCTCAGTGAACACGAGCTCATCCAAAACTCTGCTGCACATATCCTAACTCACAGCAAGACACGTTAACCCATCACCTCTGTGCTCGCTAAACTGTGCAGTGTGTAGCTGCCTGGATGTCCCGCACAGCCCGTTAAAGGAACCCCAAAAAAATAGGGGGAACATTGAAATTAAAACAAAGTGCTGGAAATACTCAGTAGGTCAGGCAGCATCTGTGGAAAGAGAAACGGAGTTAATGTTTCAGGTCGATGATTGACCTGAAACATTAACTCTGTTTTTCTCTCTGCAGATGCTGCCTGACCTGTTGAGTATTTCCAGCACTTTCTTTTTTTAATTTCAGATTACCAACATCTGCAGTGTTTTCCTTTTGTATTGGGGGAACATTTTCCACCATCTTGATTTTAAAATTCTTATCCTCATGTTAAAATCCCTCCTTGGCCTAACCCCTTAATATCTGAACTTGGCTGTGTGTGTGCTCCTAAATCCACTGTTGAGTTCTGGCGCTGGCTGTCACAATGAATGGACCGTAATACACATTGCAAATGACTTGATTACTCAGGCAGGCAGGATCTAATTATACATTCCAGACAAACTGCTGGGTGTGTCTTGTCCTCTTGGAGGACCACTCAGAAATCTGGTCTTGCTCTGCAAGGAGACCAATCAGAACTTTGCTGTTACAAATAGTTACAGCCAAAATATTTACAGTGCTATGGGGAAAGAACAGGGGAGTGGGATTAATTGGATAGCTCCATCAAAGAACCAAATGGCCTCATTCTGTTCTGTATCATTCTATGATTCTATTGTTAACTAGATATCTTCCCAACTTCTTCTGAAGTTCCCTGCAATCTTAAAGTCGAATTGGAAATTCTTTGTATTATGCGTAGAATCTACTGAATGTGCTTGGTAAGATTAACCAGTGCAGTGTAGTGTAACTATGTGGTACAGTGGCCTAGAACACCACTTGCATCTCAAGGTTCTGTTTTCAAGTCCAGCTCACCCTTTTCTTTCCGCTAGCTTTTACAGGCCTTTAGTCTCAAGCTGGTTTCTGTGACTGTTGATCCACTACAAAGCTGTCTAAATTTACTAAACTAAATTAGTTGCCAATCTCAGGAAGCCCCAAGGATAGCTGATATGGGAAATGCATCAAATTACACTGATGCTGTACATGTTGGTCTTCTGGGGTTGACATTCAGATTTAATGTTGGGGTGAGTAGAGGAAGCTTTTACTGTGCACATAGATCATGCCATAGCTTATTTGAGAATGTTTGATGTTAATAGAATTACATTCCATTCTTGAGCAGGAATATCCCTCACCTTGATGAACACAGATATTCACCAAAAAATATAAATACTCTTCGGAGAGAAACATTTTCGAACGTTGTGGTTAAAATGTTGCTAATTTAGAAAGACCGAAGTCTGTGAATGAATGTAACAGGGCAGACTGCTGAATCACCAGGGAGAAGATGCAATATATTTATGTTTCAAATTATGTTTGGAATTTAATTAATGCTTTAGAAAAGTTCAAGCATGGCATTTGAATATTTAACTAACAAATCATTGAGGTTGTTCTACCGGAAATTAGATTTTTATTTATCGTTTCTGTTAATAAATCACCTAAGAATGGAGCCAGATGATTTTATTTATTGAGTCTTTCTAAATTACTCCTGGCTATGATACAATAGATAACAATATTTATCACGACTGTTCAAATTCAAATTTATCATTCACCCAGATTTCCAGAGAAAAATATGAATCAAAATATCAAAGTGGCTGTGATATTTTGTGAGCATTAACAACTGGATATATGAAGATCTAACATAATATTTAAAGCGTGTGAAACAACAGTTAGCAGTGGTTCCCAGTGCTACACAATTAATCTGAATATGTTTCCAACAATATTCCAAGGGCAATGTACTCATAGAATAAACAGCATATTTCATAATCCCTAGACATCCTTTCACTTGTATGAAAAAATACCATTATTAATTATTCACATCCGTGGACCTATGAAATACGGATCCTTCAGGTCCTTTTACTTTATCAAAGTAAAGCCGACAGCCCATAGGTGATTCTCCTGCCAATTACTGCACTTGGAAATAAAACAATGTACCTTATTCCAGAGGCAGCGAAGACCCACATTTTCCGGGCCTAGCAAACTGTTGTCAGATTCTTGGCTCCATTTCTGATGTAGAACGGCACTGCCTGGAATGTAACTGGTTTGGTTGGGGGAGGGTTGCGGGGGAACTGTGGACTGGGAATACAGATGAGCACCACTCGCCCAAAACCAGGGCCACAAGACAAAGGCACATTTTCATTCTGAATGGAGTCTGTTTCTCTCTTACAACTAACCTAAAAATGCAATGATAACAGCTCTTCCCTGGTATCATTCTAGTTACCAGACACTCTTAGCGCTGAAAATTCAGGCCTTCAGTAGCGCACTTTTTGTGTAGGTCTGCCAGGACTGCCGCAAAGAAACTGTGTCCCAGCCTCCACTTCAAACTTTCATCTGGGCTTATTTGGGGCAGAATCTACATCTGCCCCTAATGTAGCCCTTGATTTCACTCAGGTTAAAGCTGGGAAAGGGAATTGCCAGGTCAGCCATTTTCTCATTCCTTGCCTGGGTTATGCCAGACAGCCAGAATATCGAGCTCAACCAGGCATATCAGTCTCTCAAGTCGGCCTAAATGGGACCCACTTGGAGGCCGGAGCCGGCTTCGACTTGAGATGCAGCCTGGACCCCTATTCAAACATCATCTGGTTGGAACTCTTCAAACATTTGCTGCGGTGTGAGAGGCGCCACTTGCACACCCCCCCCCCCCCCCACCCCCACCACCCCTCTCCTAACTACTAGCAGACACCCAAAATGAACCCTAAGTGCCTCGGGGACCCATCTGGATGTTAAAATGAGGGTAATTCCCTCAACCACAGGTAATTCAGTGGAATGAGAAGCAGGTGCTCCTAGCAGGCACTCCTCAGTGCATATTGTGGCCCAGCAATACAATGGATTTTCAAGATTTTTTTGTTTACAATGCCCTTCTGCCAGGTAACTGAGTGGTGGGAGATGCCCATTTTTTCCCAGGATTCGGGTTTCAGATTCAGTTTGTAGTAGTAGAGTGGACACCGTGGGGCCTATCAGCATTTTAGGGTATTGGAGTCAGGAGAGGAATATCCCTCTCCTTGGTTATCAAAAAAGAAACTCTCATTTAAAAAAAATTAATGATGGACACAAGAATTTCAAGGATTAATGTAACTTTTGGAAATCTACTTAGAGTGCATAATTTCTAAAAGCTTAATAGAACTTTTCATACTTATTTTAGATGTAGCTATGTGAGAACACTAAAGTTGCAATCTAAATGGGCTTGTGGTTTTGGTTCTGTTGCCTGTTTTTGTTACCACTAATGAAACTAAAGCAAACAAACCCAGATTAGAAGCATCTAACCTTCGCACTGAAGTTAATTACACTGTCAAATCCTAATATGATCATTGAGCTTCCACAATTCAAATAATCGAACAGCTTTGAAAAACTATAATGGCCAATCACTGCACAAAGTGTCTGATTTACATTTGTACTCTTGTACAATGTGGTTGAATAAATCAAACAGAACAAAACATGTGCTTCTACTGTTTTAGCTTTAACCTGTCTGTTAGATTCACGTCAGCCTGAAGCAGGAGCGATATAATCCTGCAGGTAATGATCCCGAAATTCTTGGACTTCAAAGAGTTCAAAATGCCAATGGCCCATGAGAATTCACAAGTGTAGTAACGGAGGGAAAGCAGTGGCATAAAACCAGTACAGAGCTGTAAATTATAGCACTTTTAATTACACTATGTTCACTCAACCAAAAAATTGGGCATATCCAACTTGCCTCCATTGCGGCAACATTTTCTGCAGTGGCTTTTGAATGTCAAGGGCCGTATAATGAGTAACTTTGCAATGATTCAGGCTAGTTCTGTATTTCTGAGATTGATATTATTTTTAGTACAGTGGAAATTGATGTTTGTTAGTATGATGAAAATTGGTTTCAAAACAACACATAGGTGATCTGTATGGTGCAATACTGCATCAAATCGTAGATTTACAACAGGGGTGCCTCACTCAGCATTTGTTTGAACTGTTCTAAAGATGACTTAATTCTGTTGAATAAGGGATACAAACTACTCTTATTTCAACAAGAGGTAAAGGCAATTCACTAGCGAAATTAAAATTAAAATGAGGCTTAAAAAGGGGCATGACAAATCTAAAGAAAGAAATAACTTGCATTTATAAAGCACCTTGCACAACCTAAAGACATCCCAAAGCACTTCACAGCCAAGTAAGTATATTTGAAGTGTAGTCGCTGTTATAATGTAGGGAAACGTGGCAGCCAATTTACAAACAGCAAGCTCCCACAATCAACAATGAGCTAAATGACCAGATAATCTATTTCAGTGCTATTGATTGAGAGATAAATGATGGCCAGGACAATGGAGAGAACTCCCATCCTCTACTTCGAATAGTCTTATGGGATCTTTGATACCAACCTGAGAGAGCAGACAGGGCTGCGGTTTAATGTCTCATCCAAAAAACAGAACCTCCAATGATGTAGCACTCCCTCAGCACTGCACTGCAATAAAGCTAATAATAAAAACGAAACTCAAACATAACATTGGCAATACATAGGGGAAGCAAAACAGGTTAGAAAAGCTAAGCGAGAGTATGAAGAAAGACTGGCAGGTAGCATAAAGGGAAATAGTAAAGGATTTTATGAACGTATCGTTGCAATCTTTCAAGCATCTTTGGATGTGAAAGTTGTGCCAGAGGACTAGAAGGTTGTCAATGTAACATCTTTATTCATAAAGCAAGAAAGGGAAAAACATGCAATTAGAAATCATCCAGCCTTACATCAGTAGTGGGTAACGTTCCAGGGGACATAACAGAGGATAAAAAATAATGCTAATTTAGAAAGGCATGGGTTAATTAAAGGCAGCTAGCATGGATTGCACAAGGTAAATTGTGCCTGACAAAAGTAATAGAGTTCTTTGAGGAAATAATGGAAAGTATTGATGAAGGAAATGCAGTCGTTGCTGTGTATGTAGAATTTGAAACAATATCAAATAGTTTGAGGTTTGAGGTTTGTTGGTAAAATTGCATCCCACAGTATTAAAGAGAATGTGGCAGCATGAAGAAGAGATTAGCTAACGGACAGGAAACAGAGTGCTCCGAGGAATTTCATGGCCATAGCAACCAGTAAACAATTGCTCAGGTCATAAAACATTTTAGGAACAGGAAGAGTTCAATAAACCCAATAATCTTAATGCTTTTTCACAGATCAACCACATTTACCTGCATATCTCCCATATTCCTCAAACACTCCTTTCTCCAGAAACTCATCTAATTGTCTCGGAAACATTTACACTGCTTATTTCAATGGCCTTCAGTTGTAACATATTCCTCAACTCCCTTCCCTTCTTATCTTATCCTTATGTTTAATTTGTGTCCATTGGAAACTGAACCTGTTTCCTTGTATAGATTCATGGAACTAAATACTTGTACAATCTAAAAATCTAGGAATACAATTTTGGTTACTTCAGCAAACTTGGAGATTTTGCTTAAAGCACGCTTTATCCATTACAATTAGCAAATATCTCAAGACTAACCCCACTTGTAATCTTGTAAATTGAGCAACCTATATTCCAAATTACATTATCTTAATTCCACCATGCTAAAGACATTTATTTTGGCAATAGTTTAATACTTTCCCAATCAAGTGCATCTGCTGGGCTGATTATTGCCAGAAAGAGCTTCTTGTATTTGTATCTGATTTCACTGCTGCTCTGTTATTTTATTAGCTGGTCACCCAACAGTGGAAAATGTATAGTATTTTTGATTGTCATTCTGATGTAATAATAAATGAAATGATATTCTTTCTAGGCAGGCCTTTATGTCTGAGGCAGCCAGAGCTGTGTATTTTAATACTAGCCCATGTTTACTGAACCACCAGGGACACAGAGAAATATTATTTTATGATGATTTTATTTCTCTAAAAGTGTAATTTGTTTCCTTATGGAAATTTAGGTCAGGCATTTGACAACCTAGCTGTGCCACTCTGAAAGAATTGAACATTTACTGCATAATATAATACACACAAAGGATTATAACCCCATAAAACAGAATGCATTGCCTTTCAGCAAAGCATTCTTCAAATCACTTAATGCAATTACAATCAATGCAAATGCAACTCAAGCCTAGTACCATAATCTGATTACATAAGAACATAATCCAAGCAGGATTAATGACTTTAACATAAATGAGATGAAGGTGCTTGTCAAGCTAAAAGGGCTTAAAATAAATCCTAGGGTTGGACAGTGGTTAGCCTAATGTAACGAGAAATGTAAGGGATAAGATTTGTTCATTACTGACAATAATCATGAGGGAGTTGATGAATGCTGGGGAATTATTCCTATATTGAAATCGAGTTACTATGGTATCCATTTTATAAATGGTGCCAAAACAAACCCAGGTGACTACAGACTCATCAGTGACACCAGCTTCGAGCCAAATATTGGAATTAATGATCTAGAGTAAACTTGAAGATTACCTGTATGACAATAACCCAATGAACAGCAGCAGATTCAGAAGGAAAGAGCTTCCCAGACTAACCTTTGATGTTTTTGAGAAAGTGACATCCCAGATGGACAATAAGAACTTCAGAATCATCTAAGAAATAGCTGGATAGTGTGATACAGCTTCTTTCTGGATAGATGGGGCAGGATGATCTTCTGCATTTATATTCTGTGATCTTCTGATTAGAATATATATAATGATAAAAGACCATTCTGCTCATCATGCCCACTCTTTCTACAGACCTCTTACAATCTACCTTAGCTTGAACTGTACACTATCCATTCTGAAGAAAAGTTCTGAATAAATATTCCTTGATGCTCAAATGTAATCAAAAAATATTATAGGATATTCATCCTTCCCCATAGCTCTGCTATCGAACCCTAGCCTGCTGCCCTCCATAGACAACATATTCTTCATCCACCCTACCAGCACAGAAACCATTGTGTCCCGTAGAGTATTTGATAACCTCAGTCTACACGCATCACTGTATCCTTCATCTAGTCCAAAAGAGCTATTTTGTAGAATTAATCAACACAGCTTCATTGGAATCTGTTCCGTACATCGACAGCTCTGTGGAATAAAAATTTCTTCTGATCTTAGTTTGGGTTTTCTAATTTTGAACCAATACCCTCTAGTTTTGTCTGCACAGTCTAAATAGCCTATTACTGGTGCAGTTACAGTGGTGAAGCAGTCCTGAGGAAATCCATTTTACTTTTCTACTATGTGAATGAGATTTTGAACTTTAATTGCATTTTCTCCACTTTATTTTGGGTCACAGAGCAAGCAGATTAGAGAACACCCTGTGGCTTGGTCTGGCTAAAGTCTCCACCCAGGCTGCAATAAGATTGCTGAATAGGGTTCCTCTGGCTGGCTGCCTATGTTTTGACCTTTAGCTCACACAAAGGGTGGCCTTTGTGTACTTGTATATCATGTCTACTGATTCATTGGTAGTCTTACATGACCATTGGGAACTGCATGATATGTTTTGTGTGAGTTAATCTGGTATTACATGATCATTTCATTTTTTTAAATATATTAAAACTAGATTTTCACTTTAAGCAGTGGCGGAAAACATCTAGTAGTGGATCAGCCGCTCATTATGCATCCCGCCCGATTTTCTATTACGGAGAGATTACAGAGAAACAGAGGGATGAAACCATGAAGAGATTTAAGCTTAAGAATAAGAATGTTAAACTTGAGACATTGGGAGGCTTTGATCCAATGTAGATCAGATAGGTCAGGCATGAAAGGATATGGGCAGCAACATTTTGGATAAGTTAAAGTTTATGCAGGTTGAAGGATGAGAGGTCACAAAAGCTTGAATTAGGGTTTCAATGGTGGGTAGACTAAGGTAGGGGTAGAGACAGGAGAATATTCCAGAAGTGGAAATAGGCAGCCTTTGTGACAGAGAGGCAGGCGGAATGTTATCCATGAAAGGACAGATGTTTTGGGTGGGGTGAGAAGAGGGGGAATGAGTTGGGATGGGGGTAGGTATATGAAACAATGAGGGTCAGACGTGTAAGTGTGATTTGCAGGCATAGTGAATTTATAGTAAATAAAACAATGTAACCCTTTAAAGGCTATAGAAAATTCCCATTGTGATCACATATTTACTGGTCTCATGATTTATCTTTACAAAGTAGGATGATTATTCAGTTCTGTGAGGAATGTCTTCACAGAAGGCTGCTGCATGCTCCACAATGTACAGTTACTGCACTGTTACATGATCATGTGGCTGTTAATGAGAAAGGTTTTGAAGAAAATTAGTTGGCTTCATCACTACACAGTGAAAATGACAGAGATTGTTTTGTGTATCAGCAATAAAGCAACACGGGTATGTGTTGTTGAATAAAACAACTATTAAACCTTTGGACTCTGGAGTCACCAGCAAATCTACTCGACTGTGTTTGACACATTGGAGGTTTTGAGGGGAGGTTGGAGAGCAGTATTCTTAACTTGAAGTTACACAGGACAACACAGTAAAACCCTATGTGCTGGCTTTTCGGCTTTGCTGATTTCGGGGTGGTAATGGCGATGGGCAGTAAAGTTTGCGCCTCAGTCATCAAAATTGGGCAGCAGGGCACTGAGTGTGGGGCGGAGTACTAAGGGAGGCATTGTATACCTCTGTTAGGGTGGTAGGCCAGCTGGGCTTGCGAAAATCCCAAGCTAAACAGCTGGACCGGGATGCTCTGAGAGAGGCCTGGGGAGAAAAAAAAACCTGAAAAAAAACAACCAAAAACATTCCCAATACATAGCCTACGCTACCACAACATAAATCACAAAACAAATTAAAAGAATAAACAATCACACTTGGTTGAGGTCTGCATTACTTGCCTCACTGCAACCGGTACAGGTTGACCATCCGTTTTTACAGGCGGTTCCAGGACAGCATGCGTTAAAATCTGCAGAACCTTCCCCAATCAGCAGGCCATTCTCTTTTGCATTCTTGGGCCCCTTTTTTGGCACAGAATGGGACCAAAACCTGCTCTCCGCTGGCTTAAGTGCTGCTGGGCTTATCAGGGTCAGCTGGGTGGAAATCCCAGGATTTCCTGCACACATCCCCAAACATGTTCCTAAAGTTGTCCCTCAGTGTAAAGAGGACCAGTCGAAAGGTCTTCCCCCTCACCCCTCGAGCACAATTTAGTGTGGAAGAAACAATGAACAGAAACCGTCAAATCCGAGTTCTGCCTTAAATTGAGGCATGCTCCCCACTGCAACCAGGCCACTGTTCCACCTTCCCGCTCAACTGCTATTTTTACCCTAAGGTGTTGAATTCTATTTTTTATGTTCAATGAAAACTTTGCTTTCAGATTTATTATTTAAATATCCATCCTGGACGACTAAAATAAAGTTCCTGCCTTCAAATTTGTTCATTGGCAAAGCCTCTTCTATATGTTTTGCAGATGTGTTGATTTGATTGTGACCTCAGACCTCAAAAGGTTTTCAGTTATTATTGTATGCCAGCTTTATTGCAGCAAATTTTGTTTCAGCAACACAATGCTTGAGCTAAAACCTTACAAAACTGCTTGGAGAAAACTGCAAAAGAGGAAGCACTTACACTGTACCTGCCAGTAGTCAATGTTGAAAAATGTGTGATGAGCCACTGTGGTAAGTTCACTGACAAAAGTGTAAGATGAGTGTTCAGTGAGATGAGATTGCTGTAACTCCTACTCCTGCAGAACAGTTGGTGCTTTGGATACTGTCAGAGTACATCCAGAAAGAAAACTTATTTTACTTAAAAATTATTGTTTCAAGCTTAAAGGATTCTACCCATAAGGATACATTATTTTAAAACTTGCTGGATCTAGGCCCATAGCTGGAGAAGTGAAGGATTGAAAAGGGTATTTTTTAAGCAATATTTATTCTGCAAAGTGTTGTTGTGTATCTGAGTGAAAAAGTAGCCAATTCAGGATAATACACAATAAACAAACCAGTTAAACCAAGCGAATGATGCTAACAAAATGAAAAGAAGGTATTAGGAATAATAATGCTAGTGCCAGAAAATATTATTTTACAGGTGTGCAATTTGTCAGATTGACAAGAGCTGCAATTTAATCCCCTTTGTTGATTATCTACAGTAAATTTCGAGTTGCTACTGCAATTCTGAAGGTTTGCAGTACATCCCCTGAAACACTAAACATGCTAGTGCTCTGGGGAATTGATCAGAAACTATTATTGGAATAATGTCTGCAAATACAGGACCCCGCCACAAACTCTGTTCTCTAGCCACCAACTCCATCCTTCTCCCTCACAATTGTTTGAAGCTGAACCAGACTGTCCGCAACCTTGGTTTATTATTTGACCCCAAAATGAGCTTCCGACCACATATCCGCGCCAGCACTGTTTTCACCCATCACCTCTGTGCTCGTTGACCTACATTGGCTCCCAGTTAAGCAATGCCTCGATTTTAAAATTCTCATCCTTGTTTTCAAATCCCACCATGGCCTCCCTCCTCCCTATCAGTTAATCTCCTCCAGCCCCACAACCCTCTGAGATATCTGCACTCCTCTAATTCTGGCCTCTTGAGCATCCCCGATTTTAATTATTGGTGACTGTGCCTTCAGCTGCTAAGGCCCTAAGTTCTGGAATTCCCTCCCTAAAACTCTCTGCCTCTCTACCTCTCTTTCCTCCTTAAAACCGACCTCTTTGACCAAGCTATTGGTCATCTGTCCTAATATCTCCTTATGTGGCTCAGTGTCAAATTTTGTTTTATAACGCTCTGATGAAGCGCCTTGGGATTTATTACATTACATTAAATGCACTATATAAATACAAGTTAATGTTGTTTTTTAAATTAATGTAAACATTTTAATTAACATAGCTTATTATCAGTCAAATGCGGAAAGAGGAACAGTTCATGATGTTTTAGATTTTAGCTTTGATTGTGCCCACGGAAGACCTGGGAAGAGAATTTTCACATAGTGAAATGCACCCTAGGTTGCTGAGGGAAGTAATCGTAGAAATTGCAGAGGTTCTGGCTACAATCTTCCATTCCTTCTTAGATATGGGAGTGGTGCCAAAGGACTGAAGGATTGCAAATGTTACACACCTGTTCAAAAAAGAGGAGTGGGTTAAACCCGTCAACTACAGGCCAGTCAGCCTAACGTCAGTGGTTGGGAATCTTTTAGAAACAATGGGCCCAAGTTTCGGGCCGCGCCTAAATCTTCACTTACTCCATTCTAAGTTAGTTTGGAGTAAGTTTTCACTGCCGAAACTTTGAAAACAGGCGTAAGTGGCCGGACACGCCCCCTTTTGAAAAAAAAATTCTGTTTCCAAAGTGAAACTGTTCTAACTGACTAGAACTGGAGCAAACTAAATGCCGAGAATTCAAATTTCTAAGATACTCCATTCTAAACCAGTTGCTCCAAAAAAACAGGAGCAACTCAGGCCGAAACTTGGCCCCAATAATCTAGGACAAAATTAATTAGCACTTCAAAAAATATAGGTTAGTAAATGGAAGTCCGTATGGATTTGTTAAAGACAAATCACATTTGACTAACTTAATTCAGTTCTTTGATGAAGTAATGGAGAGGATTGGTGAGGGTAATACAGTTGATGTTATGTATATGGACTTTCAAAAGACGTTTGATAAAATACCACATAATAAACTTGTTAGCAAAATTGAAGCCCATGGGATTAAAGGGGCAGTGGCTGCATGGCTACGAGATTAGAAATCTGTGCCAGCAAGTTTGGTTGTAAAGACATGAATTAATATTCTGAAGCACTGAGCAATGGAACTTCAAAGCTATGGAGCAGATGCGCTACAGCAACCAAGCTTGTGCATTGGAGCACTGATCCTTGTGCAACACGACCCCATAGAGCCTCTTTAATTATTTTTGCCACAGTAAAGAAGTAGACTGCCTATAATTGAAAGGCATAGAAGTAAAATACTGTAGCTTAAAAACTGTACCATAAACAACAAGGGTTCTTCAAAACAGCTATCGCCAAAGTGGCAGAAGACAAATATATCAGGGTGAAATGAATATTGTGAAATCATCATATGCATGGCAATTGGCCAGTTTTTCGTTTTGCAACAACAACTTGTATTTATATGGCACCTTTAACATAATAAAAGCCCCAAGGCAACAAAGGAACAGAAGTAGGCTAGTTGACCCCTCAAGCCTGCTTCTGTTAGCTATAGAAGCTCTGGGCTGAAATTGCCCACCACCCGAAACAAGGCACCTACCGCTTTTTGCAGTTCATTACCGCTGCAATGGATGCGGCGGCCTTTAGAGGGAAATACAACATTTTTGCTGAGAAAAGGAGCGGTGCGGCATTGGTGTCAGGAATGGGCAGTTTGCAGCGGTGTGGGGGCGGAGTGGCCAATTGGACTGTGAAATTCAGCTGTTGACGATTTGCTCATAATGAGGCAGCTGCTCCCTGGCCTTCTTAAAGGGCAGGTTTTGCAGCTAGGCCCTGAGCTCTGAGTTTATCTCTATTCCTTGCGAAGGAATGGCTAATGCCAGAGGTCTAAGGAGGGCCAACCACTTTTCTGATGTGGAACGCGAGACCCTGATTCAAGCTGTGCCTTCCCCGTGGCCACCAGTCATGTGGATCCGGCTGGGGACAGCATAAGTAAATGAAGGCCTTCCTTTAATGCCATCTCTCCCTGAAAGTCCAAGTGCCTACCAGGCAATTGCTTATGATTGTGTGCAAGTTGCTTGCTGCATGGTCGGGGCCTTAAAAGGAGCAGCGTGGAGGCCGACCCAGCATTCAACGTGGTGGCCCCGACCTGCAAGGACCATCAGCAAGCAGGTCGGGGCCTTCAAAGGAGCAGCATGGAGCATACCACTTCAAGGTACAGCGCAAGTCGGTTCAGGAGGACAACAGCTCTAAAGATGGTGACTGGATTGGACGTTACCAAGGTCCAGGTTGCTGATTGGAGCATGGGCAAGTACAGCAGGAGCGGCAAGCTTGGGGCGAAGGACTGTTGCGAGATTACAGAGCAACGTGATCGGGGCCCTGGAGAGGCATGCGTTCAGGGCCCAGATGAGGCGAGGGCCCAGGGGCAGCACAGGCCAGCCCACACTACAAAACGTGTGCGCACTAGGTCCGTGCAGCAGACTTGGTCTCCAGTCGTCTTGGTTAATCCTTGTCACTGGACCAAGACCTAGTTCTGTCAAGCCCGTGTGGTGGCTGGTGTGCAACGGCCACCGCACGTTAAAAAAGTCCACGCACAGGCATCTTCCACCCTTCAGGATACAGTTTGGGACCTGGAATATTAGGTTCTTCATTGAAACACCTGTGAACTCATCCCTTTTTGGCATGGAAGCAAGTCATCCTCGATACGAGGGACCGCATATGATGATGATGATTGATGATGATGCATGGTGCATTGCCCTACCTCACGCTCACAGGACCCATTGTGAAATTTATGATTGCAGATGAGACCCTGAGTGTGAGCCACAGCAAAACCGAGACCCTTGAGATGATTGGGAGCCATAGTCAGGAGGACACCCTTGAGGCGAGTGGGAGCCAGCATCAGAATGAGACCCTTGAGCCGAGTGCAGACATTGCCGGCATGTCCGATGAGGGCGAGGAAGGGGGGGACTCTGCTGTGAGCACCGCGTCACTGCTTCCTACACTCGCACGCGCCAGCTCAGATACTGGGAGTACGCGGTCAGGTCAGTTAGATTTAGCAAATGGGTCTGTACTGGCAAATATACTGGGGCCTAGGTAGCTGCAGCATGGTTAAGGGCAAAGAGAAACTGGGGTGCCATCTCTCCGGGGGGAAAGTTCACACGCGAGTTCTGCTGCAGAAGCCTCAGATGAGCCCATCGATGTTGAGGCTTATGAAAGAAGGTGGAGGCCATGCATTCTCAGATGTTGGGAGCAATGGCAAGGGTGCCCGCGAGCCTGTCGCAAGTGGTCAGGAGTGTGGAGGAGTCTACCTCCCGTATTGTGGACAGCTCTGCGCACAGCATGGAGCCCACCATTGCCAGTGTGCAGGCGATGGTGGACTCCCATAGTGACCGTGTGGATCCAGCTGTGATGCCGCGTGTCGTGGGCAATGTGGCAGCTGCCATTACAGCATAGGCGCAAGGGAACAAATGTCTGAGTGCTGTATTGGAGAGAATGGCCGCGGCCATGATAGCTCAGAATGTTCTCATGCACTCTGGGCAACAGGCCACAGAGCCTCTTACTGCTATCATCTCTGGTGGCATCGAGACTGTGTCTGCTAGATGCCACACGAGATCTGACTGCTGCCATCTAGTTCTAGTCTCGCCCAACGGTGGAAACATCCTTTCTGCATCCACCTTGTCAAGCCACCTCATAATCTTATACGTTTCGATAAGATCATCTCTCATTCTTCTGAATTCCAATGAGTAGAGGCCCAACCTACTCAACATCTCCTCATAAATCAACCTACTCATCCCCAGGATCAATCTCGTGAACCTTCTCTGAACTGCGTCCACAGCAAGTATATCCTTTAGTAAATATGGAAACCAAAACTGCACGCAGTTGGTGTGGCCTTACCCATACCCTGTACAGCTGTAACAAGATTTCCCTGCTTTTATACTCCATCCCCTTTGCAATAAAGGCCAAGATTCCATTGGCCTTCCTGATCACTTGCTGTACCTGCATACCATCCTTTTGTGTTTCATGCACAAGTACCCCCAGGTACCGCTTTCCAACATTATACTCCATCTTCCAAATTCTTGCCCACTCACTTAGCTTGTCTATGTCCTCCTGCAGCCTCTTTATGTCCTCCTCACACATTGCCCTTCCTCCCATCTTTGTATCGTCAGCAAACTTGGCGACATTACACTCGGTCCCTTCTTCCAAGTCGTTACAAATAAAAAATACAAGGAAGCTGAGAGGACCTGCACCAAGACTTACAAAGCACTAAACAAAGCACAAAAAGTAATAAGCAATTAATTAACAAATAAAAAATAGAAGGAACCCTGTACCTAAAGCACCAAGTCCAAAATAATAAGCAATCAATCAATTAATAACAAATAAAAATAGAAGACCTACCAAAACACGGCCTGGGAAGGATGAGGGAGACCATTCGGCCAGGGATAGAGATGGCGAGCATCGGCCCCTCCCACACAGCCTGCAGCACACTCTCACAGATTCTGGGGGCGAGGAGCTACTGCGTATGCACGCACACTCTAGCGCGCATGTGCACAGGTCCTGGCACTGTTTTCAGCGCCACCATCGAGGAGAGGCTGGGGAGCGGCCAAACTCGGCCCGAAGGTTTTTGGAGCACTTTAATGAGGACAAAAGCGGCGCACCTCTGGTGAGTGCGCCAGAAATCTGTACTGGCCAAATTGTACCCAAATATCTGTACACGTCTCTCATTTCACTGTGGGGAATGATGTGTGAAAGGGCTCATTGGTTTGCCTATGGAGACGCACAGATGAAGGGTGAAGTGGGCCTGAACTCAGCAGAAATGAGCAGGGTCTAGATGTCGACACCACCTCCTGCGTAGCCGCCAACCACCATCCTAGCCCTCCTCCCCATCCTCCTCCTCCACCTGTGCATTGTACTCCTGCACCTTCTCCTCCTGGTCCTCTTCCTCAGGTGCTACTGCTGCCTCGTCCTCAAATTTTTGCGCCTTCATGATTGACAGGTTGTGAAGCACGCAGCAGACGACAATGAATAGGGAGACCCGCTCAGGCGAGTACTGCAACACTCCTCCTGAGTGATCCAGGCACTGGAACCTCTGTTTAAGGATTCTGATGGTCTGCTCAATTATGCACCTGCTGGCTGAATGAGAGTCATTGTAGGAATGCGAAGGGGGAGTCAGCAGTCAAGTGCACAGTGGGTAGCCCTTGTCTCTTAAGCAGCCCGCCGCAATCTTGGTTTGGCCCAGGAAAGATGCCGAGAACACCGGTCTGGCACAGGATGAAAGCATCGTGGTTGCTGCCAGGATACTAGGCATCAACTGCTATGATTGTGGTCGCACATCAGTTGAGGGAGTGGAATCCCCTGTGGTTTTTGAAGATTTCGGAATTGTTCTGTTGCACCCTCAATGCAAAGTGGGTGCAGTCTATGGCGCCCTGAACCCTGGAAAGGCCGCAATACTTACAAATCTAATCTGCCACAACAACTGCTTCTCCCTGCTCATCGGGAAGGATATGTAGTCTTCCACCTCTTATAGAGAGCATCCGTCACCTGATGGATGGAGCTATGTGCGGCGAACTGGGAGATGTTCAAGATGTCTGCTGTTGCAGCTTGAAAAGATCCTGTCACGTAGAAATTGGGGGCAATGGTGAGCTTTGATGTGAAGGTCAGAACTGTCCTCAACCTTTTTGAGGCTGCAGGTCTGGCTGCAGGTGATTGCACAGCTCCGTGACAATGTCCTTGTGGAATCGTTGTTTCCGGAGACACTGGTCATCCGTCAGGTCCATGTATGAGAACTGCTGTCTGTAGACCCTTTGATGACCTGGCCTTCTGCCCCCACGTCTATGTAGATATCTTCCTCTGACAGCTGCCTCAATGCCTTCTCCCTCCTGGTCATGTTGGTCCTCACTCTCTGCAGCCTGCTGCTGGCAATTATTTGCCTCCTGTCCATCTGGGCCACTGTGGTGCTGGGGTCTGCGTACTTGACCCTCCTCCTGACAGAAGGCCCATCCTGAGGTCCTTCCTGGGGCACCTCTCTGGGTTCAATTCTATTGCCATCTCCATGGCCTTCTGCAGGTTCTTCAGCAATGTATGTTGCGTCCCTTGCCCGCTGTCTCTGCACCCGTTGGAGCCGGCACTGTCTTCTCCTATGTGCCTCCCTGCCACGCACAATGTGCAGGAGGCGTTCTGCTGCCAGCACTGACCCCATGTTGTTCTCCTCCACAAGCAGAGCCTCCAGAATCACGACTGTTTGTTGTAGGGATTGAAGAGCCTGACCCACTATAACTCAATCCTGCTGAGAACAAGGCAACTCGCCTTATCGAAAGGGGCAATTTTGACCCCCATGTCTTTTCATTTCCTGCCTTTTCTGCATACCTCTTAATACTTTAAAGTATCTTTTCTTTTTGAACACCTCAATTGACTTGGCATCTCACTTTAATTTGTTTAACACCCTATTCGTCTTGAAATTCAACTTGGTTGCCATTTTTGGATCATATGCCCTACTTAAGGCTTGTTTCCTGAAACCCACAACAACACACTTTGTACATTTCTGGAGATATATTACATAAAGGTTATGACTTCATTCCAATGCCCTAGCTTCTGTTACGGTAGTTCAAGCATGTTGTTCACTAAGCCATATGCTCATTCGCAAGCAAGTACATATTGGCTGCTCTACCATGCCTTAATGACTAGAATATATTTTATTGAATAGTTTTGAGTCTTTCCCATTGTGCCTGCACTTTGGATTAAAGCACCATCGGCTGTTCCAAAACATGTAATTTCATTATTGATGAATCAGATGACTGTTATTAACAATGATGGTTTGCTAATGCAAAACAGCTGTGGATTATGTATCGCCACATAAAACCGATACCAAATCTTGTCCATAAAATTTGAGAGTTACGTCCATGAATCACAAAAACAGATGGCAGCTCCCAATGGCGCTGTCACAAGAGAATATGGTAAAAGAATTATGGAAACTGAAGAAGAACATTTTGCCTGACAGTTTGACAAATGAAATACCTACAATATCACAATCCAATAAATCATTTTTCAGTGGGACCTTGCTGAAAGATATGAAAATAATTCTACATGTTGAAAATAGCATGGGATTCTAAGTACCAATTGCCGCTTTGAGGCTGTAATTAGCAACAAGTACTACACATTTTATGAGTGTGCTTCACTGGCATATTGCAGAATGGGAACAAAATGCTGGTGTTAGCTCAAATTGCACCCTAGGAGAAATAGTCACAGTTGTTTAGGAAAGGATCTCATAACCTTATATAAGGGAATGTCAGAAATTAAAGAGCTTCACTGGAAAAAATGGAAAAAATGTGGCCAATTGTATCAATCAGAGTCGGGCAAAGTCATCAAGACAAGAAACTGAGGACTGAGGCAATAGACAGTAAAGTGATGGATATGCTGGATGTTTTGTGCAGGAGACACTTTCTCCTCAACAATCAAGTGCTCTGATTCAGTTTTTAGTAATCCACACCCTGCTTGAAGCTAACTTAAGAAAAAGATATGCCAACATGCTATTAATTATCAGTTCCTTGGAAGCATAGACTTGGATAAGTGCAAAGGCTACAAGACCTAAGTAAGCCCTAGTGGAAAATAAGCCCTTGTTCACTTTTAAGCATTCTAAGGAAAGACTACTATGTCAGTCATTAACAAAGGGAGATTCAACTGCTTCTCAGTAAGGATCCTGAGGGATTGCCAGTGGAATCTCTGAAGTCTGAGATTAATTATTTCCAAGCTCTATGTCCATTTTATGGGAATTGCCTCTGGCACAGTCTAAATCCACTATGAATCATATGAATTTTCTTTCCAATCACTTGGGGTGCACAGACACGCAGTTCATGAAAGTCTCTTGATCAAAAGAGGATGTTTCTAGCGCGCTAAATTTATTGTTAACAAAATGGGAGGATGAAGCATCTCCTAAGTGCATGGATGAACAACAGGGAATGCTTACTACTGTATCTGCTTTGCTTCATTATTCCCATTAGATTGCATCTCACAAAATGTTAAATTCAGGAAGCGGTACTCAACAGGAGATAGATTTTATGTAGGTAACATTATACGAACCAAAAGCCAGCATGAGACAATGAAAATAAATTGTATTACATAAAGTTGCAAAATAGTTGCCAAAAGCAGCAAACGCCCAGATAGCAAGAATTATTGTTGACCTGTAGCATATTGCTACTTTTTGGGGCTTTTTCCCCCTGAAGGCACGAACTCTTGCTGATATAACTTTCTATAGATGCTGACAGCCCTTCCTTACTTCAGTCAAGTGCTCAGTCTTGATGTGTAAATAGTATGGGCCTGCAATCATCCCTCCAGCACTAACCCCGGCTGAGTTCAGTGGGAGGGCACCAAATTTCCATGGGATCGGTGGGTAGCCATGCTGCTACAGGCACATCACGAGCACCCACCAGAAAATCCAGATCAGGGGAAGGGGTTGTCCTGGTCCAATTCATCGTGTATCTTCTTGGCCCCTGATTAAGAGGGGTGAACCAGGCCTGATTCTAAAAAAACAAATCATTTGCACTGTTTGGTGATTCTTGTCCTGGATTGTCAGCAGAGTCCACTTTCACCAATCTGAAGACTGGTACAGGTTGAACCTCCCTTATTTGGAACCCTCGAGACCTGGCCTTTACTGGATAAAGGATTTTTCTGGACGAGGGGTGGTCACGTTAAATTGGATGGTACAGGTACTGAGCACGGGGATATCAGCGCTGACTGGCTTGGGGCTGGAAGCATGGCAGAGAGATCATGGGATGGGGGGGGCGGTGGATCGCGGGGTCAGGTCAGCAATTGTGGGAGTTGGCAGCGAGAAAGGAGTTCAATTTGTTCATGTTGGAGTTCTGCACATACGCCACCCTGTGGCTGGGAATGGTTCTGGACAAGGGGTGGTTCTGAATAAGGGAGTTCTGGATAAGGGAGGTTCAACCTATACGATCAACTCTCAGTGTATCAGCCTCCAATCTTAAGTCAGATCCAAACTGCCAGAAAAGTGGAAATTCCTGTCATCGGGAGTTCCCGTCACTGACTCTGCCCCAATGCCATTGGCCTTTTAAGGGGCAGGTGGCGCTTCTGGCCTTACAAGGCCACCTAGAAAATCTCAGAAGTAAAATCGACTCAGCCACAATGGCGAATACATGGCACAACCCGGGCTTGTGGTTTTTTGATGGGTTCCACCGGACTCCTGCCGGATTGCAATGGAACCCCCGAGGAGATTTGAAGTATTTTTAAATGTTGCCAGGATTTTAGCCTCTAGGGCTGAAATGTCCAGGCCCATGCAGGACACTTAACTTTTAGAAGAGATAGGCAAAATGGAAAAGGAGGAGGGGTAGCCCTGATAATAAAAGATGGGACAAAGACCGCAAAGAGAAAGGATCCTGACTCCAAAAATCAAGAAGTAGAATCAGTTTGGGTGGGGCTAAGAAACAGCAAGGGGCAGAAAACATTGGTGGGAGTTGTTTATTGGCCCCCAAACAATAGTAATAATGTAGGGTACAGTATAAATCAGGAAATTAGAGGTGCATGTAACAAGGGTACTACAATAATCATGGGGGATTTTAATCTACATATAGACTGTACAAACCAAATGTGCAGAAATAGTGTGGAAGACAAATTCATGGAATGTATACAAGATGGTTTTCTAGATCAGTAAGTTGAGGAATCAACTAGGGAACACGTTATTTTAGATCTAGTATTGTGCAATGAGAAAGGGTTCATTAATAACCTTGTAGTAAAGGGGCATTTAGGGAAGAGTGACCATAATATGATAGAATTTTATATTAAGTTTGAAAGTGATTTAATTCAATCCAAAACTAGGGCCTTAAATCTAAACAAAGCAAACTATGTAGGCATGAAGTAAGAGTTGGCTAAGGTAGATTGGGAAAATACATTAAAAGGTATGAAGGTAGATAAGCAATGGCTAGCATTTAAAGAATTAATACATAATTTACAGCAAACATACATTATTTTAAGGCACAAAAGCCCCACAGGAAAAGTGGTCCAACCATGGCTAACAAGAGAAGTTAATGATAGAATTAGGTCAAAGGAAGAGGCTTATAATGTTGCCAAAAAGAGCAGTAAGTTTGAAGATTGGGAGGATTTTAGAATTAGCAAAGGAGGACCAAGAAATTGATAAAGAAAGGGAAAATAGAATATGAGAGTAAATTAGCAAGAGACATAAAAACAGACTATCAAAGCTTTACAGGTATGCAAAAAGGAAAAGATTAGCGAAAGTAAATGTGGGTCCCTTACAGGCTGAGACAGGAGAAATTATAATGGGGAATAAGGAAATGGCAGAGAAATTAAACAAATACTTTGTGTCTGTCTTCACAGAAGAAGACGCCAAAAACCTCCCGGAAATAGTGAAGAACCAAAGGTCTAGCGAGAATGAGGAACTGAAAGAAATTACTGTTACAGTTGTACCTATCCAGTCCGCCACCCTTGGGACCTGACCGGTGCCGGAACAGAGAATTTCCAAAACCATGGGAGGTCTCACTTGCCGGTACCAGTGGACAGTGCCCTGGCTCCTGTATGTGTGAGTGCTTGCCACGGCAGCCTGTGGACAGCTCCTTCAGCACCAGCGCATGCACTCACTGACTGACAGACGCACCCAGCCGATCGCCGAACACACTGACTGACCAGCCATTGCAGCAGATCGAAACTTAAAAAAAATAAACGCTCCTCTTCCGCAGACCCAACTAATGCCAAACCACGGATGTTCCCGGATGAAAAAGTCCCGGACTAGAGAGGTACAACCTGTAGTAAAAAAATAATATTAGAGAAATTAATGGGACTGAAAGCCAATTAATCCCCTGGACCTAATGGCCTATATCCTAGGGTTTTGAAAGAGGTGACTATAGAGATAGTCATCTTTCAAAATTCCATAGATTCTGTGGATTGGAAGGTTGCAAATGTAATCCCGCTATTTAAGAAAGGAGGGAGAGAGAAAATGGGGAACTACAGACCAGTAGGCCTGACATCAATAGTAGGGAAAATGATGGAATCTATTATTAAGGACGTGGTGACAGGGCATTTAGAAAATAATAATAGGATTGGGTAGAGTCAATACAGATTTACAAAAGGGAAATCATGTTTGACAAATCTGATAGAGTTTTTTAAGGTTGTAACTGGCAGAATAGGTAAGGGGGAACCAGTGGATGTCATCTATTTGGAATTTCAGAAGGCATTCGATAAGGTGCCACACAAGAGGTTATTAAACAAAATCAGGGCTCATGGGATTGGGGGTAATATGCTAGCATAGATTGAGGATTGCTTAACGGACAAAAAACAGAGAGTAAGACTAAACGGGTCATTTTTGGGTTGGCAGGCTGTAACTAGTGGGGTACCGCAAGGATCGGTACTTGATCCCCAGCTATTCACAATCTAACTAAATGATTTGGATGAGGGGACAAAATGTAACATATTCAAGTTTGCTAATGATACAAAGTTAGGTGTAAATGTAAGTTGTGAGGAGGATGCAAAGAGACTTAAAGGGGACATAGACAGGCTAAGGGAGTGGACAAGAACATGAAAATGGAACATAAGAACATAAGAAATAGGAGCAGGAGTAGGCCATTTGACCCCTCGAGCCTGCTTCACCATTTAATATCATGGCTAATCTCATCATGGATGCAGCTCCACTTCCCTGCCCTCTCCCCATAACCCTTTATTCCCTTATCGCTCAAAGATCTATCTATCTCCGTCTTAAATATATTCAATGACCCAGTCTCCACAGCTCTCTGGGACAGAGAATTCCACAGATTAACAACTCTCTGAGAGAAGAAATTGCTCCTCAACTCAGTTTTCAATGGGCAGCCCTTTATTCTGAGACTATGCCCCTTAGTTCTAATTTCCCCTATCAGTGGAAATATACTCTCTGCATTCAACTTGTCGAGCCCTCTCATTATCTTATATGTTTCAATAGGACCACCTCTCATTCTTCTGAACTCCAATGAGTATAGGCCCGAACTACTCAACCTTTCTTCATAGGTCAAGCCCATCACATCCGGAATCAACCAGTGAACCTTCTCTGAACTGCCTCCAAAGCAAGTACAGGTTGAGCGTGCGAAATCTGGAAACCTCGGGACCAAGGCCATTCCGGATTCCGGGTATTTCCAGATTTTGGAACGTCTTTGCCTTGGTCGAGGTAAGTGGGATCTGGCAGCTGAGGTAAGGGGGAGAGGAGGGAGAAGGGGGGGAGCCAGGGACGGGGAAAAGGGGGGAACCGGAACCGGGGGGTTCAAGGGGAGGAGCCGGGGCCGGGGCGAGATCAGGCCACCGAGGGCTGGGGCAGGCGAAGTTGTGGCGAAGTCGGTCCGGAGGTCGGGCCGCCGAGGCCCAGGGCGAGGTCGGGCCACTGAGGGTCGGAGCGAGGTAGGGCCGGGGCGAGGTCAGGCCGCTGAGGGCTGGGGCGAGGTCAGGCCGCCGAGGGCCAGGATGAATTTGGGCCACTGAGGGCCGGAGCGATGTAGGGCCGGGGCGAGGTCAGGCCGCCGAGGGCTGGGGCGAGGTCGGGCTGAGGCGAAGTCGGGCCGCCGAGGGCCAGGATGAGGTCGGGCCGGGGCGAGGTCAGGCCACCGAGGGATGGGGTGAGGTCAGGCCGGGCGAAGTCGGGACGCAGAGGGCCGAGGCGAGGTCGGGTGGCTGAGGGCCGGGGCGAGGTCGGGCCGGGGCGAAGTCGGGCCGCAGAGGGCCAGGATGAGGTCGGGTGGCTGAGGGCCGGAGCGAGGTCAGGCCGGGGTGAGGTCAGGCCGGAGCGAGGTCGGGCTGCCGAGGGCCAGGGCGAGGTCGGGCCGGGGCGAAGTCGGGCTGCAGAGGGCCGGGATGAGGTCGGGTGGCTGAGGGCCGGGGCGAGGTAGTGCCGGGGCGAAGTCGGGCTGCAGAGGACCGGGATGAGGTCGGGTGGCTGAGGGCTGGGGCGAGGTCAGGCCGGGGTGAGGTCAGGCCGGAGCGAGGTTGGGTCGCCGAGGGCCAGGGCGAGGTAGGGCCGGGGCGAAGTCGGGCTGCAGAGGGCCGGGATGAGGTCGGGTGGCTGAGGGCCGGGGCGAGGTAGTGCCGTGGCGAAGTCGGGCCGCAGAGGACCGGGATGAGGTCGAGTGGCTGAGGGCCGGGACGAGGTCAGGCCAGGGTGAGGTCAGGCCGGAGCGAGGTTGGGTCGCTGAGGGCCAGGGCGAGGTTGGGCTGGGGAGGACCAGGGCGAAGTCGGGCCGCCGAGGTAGGGGAATCCGATTTTGGAACATTTTCTAGCTTCCGGATGACCTCGCCACGGATCGGTCCGGTGTCCGGATTCCAGAAAATTCCGAATTTTGGAACTCCGGATTTTGGATGCTCAATCTGTATATGCTTCCTTAAATACGGAGACCAAAACTGTACGCAGTTTTCTAGGTGTGGCCTCACCAATACCCTGTACAGTTGTAGCAGGACTTCTCTACTTTTATACTCTAATACTGCAATAAAGGCCAACATTCCATTTGCCTTCCTGATTACTTGCTGTACCTGCATACTAACTTTTTGTGTTTCATGCACAAGGACCCCCAGGTCCCTCGGTACTGCAGCAGTTTGCAATTTTTCCCATTTAAATTATAATTTGCTTTTGTATTTTTTCTGCCAAAGTGGATAACTTCGCATTTTCCCACATTGTACGCCATCTGCCAAATTTTTGCCCACTCACAGCCTGTCTATATCCCTTTGCAGATTTTTTGTGTCTTCTTCACAATTTGCTTTCCCAGCAATTTGCTTCATCAGCAAACTTGGCTACATTACACTCGGTCCTTCATCCAAGTCATTAATATAGATTGCAAATAGTTGAGGTTCCAGCACCGATCCCTGCGGCACCTCACTAGTTACTGTTTGTCAACTGGAATATGACCCATTTATCCCAACAATTTGTTTTCTGTTAGTTAGCCAATCCGCTATCCATGCTAATATATTACCCGAACCCCGTGAACTTTTATCTTGTGCAGTAACCTTTTATGTGTTACCTTATTGAATGCCTTCTGGAAATCCAAATACACCACATCCACTGGTTCCCCTTTATCCACCCTGCTCATTACATCCTCAATGAACTCCAGTAAATTTGTTAAACATGATTTCCCTTTCATAAAACCGTGCTGACTCTGCTTGATTGAATTATGCTTTTCCAAATGTCCTGCTACTGCTTCCTTAATAATGGACTCCAGCATTTTCCCAATGACAGATGTTAGGCTAACCGGTCTATAGTTTCCTGCTTTCTGTCTGCCTCCTTTATTAAATAGAGGCATTACATTTGCGGTTTTCCAATCCATTGGGGCCTCCCCAGAATCCAGGGAATTTTGGTAGATTACAATCAATGTAGAGAAATGTGAACTTATCCACTGTGGTGGGAAAAATAAAAAAGCTGAGTATTTTTTAAATGGTGAGAGATTGGGAAATGTTGATGTTCAGAGGGAATCACTGAAAATTAACATGCAGGTAAAGTAAGCAATTAAGAAAGCAAATGGCATGTTGGCCTTTATTACAAGAGGATTTGAGTATAAGAGTAAGGACATCTTACTGCAATTATCTCGGGCGCCTGTGAGACTGCACGTGGAGTATTGTGTACAGTTTTGTTCTCCTTACCTAATTGCTATAGAAGGAGGGCAACAAAGGTTCATTAGACTGATTCCTGGGATGAGGGGATTGTCCTATGAGGAGAGGTTGAGTAGACTAGACCTATATTCTCTAGAGTTTAGAAGAATGGGAGGTGATCTCATTGAAACATACAAAATTCATACAGGGCTTGACAGGGTAGATGCAGAGAGGATGGTTACTCTGGCTGGGGAGTCTAGAACCAGGGGTTACAATCTCAGAAAAAGGGGTTGGCCATTTTGGACTGAGATGAGAAAAAATTTATTTACTTAGAGGGTTGTGAATCTTTGGAATTCTCCATCCCAGAGTGCTGTAGAGGCTCAGTTGTTGAGTATATTCAAGACAGAGATCGCTAGATTTTTGGATATTAAGAGAATCAAGGGATATGGGGAAAGTGCAGGAAAGTGGAGTTGAGTTAGAAGATCAACCATGGTCTTATTGAATGGCAGAGCAGGCTCGAGGAGCCGAATGGCCTATTCCTGTACTTATGTTCTTATGTTCTTATTCCCATCCTCATCTGATATCCACACACATAACGGGCCCAAGTTTCGGCCTCAGTTGCTCCTGATTTTTTGGAGCAACTGATGTAAAACGGAGTATCTTAGAAATTCAAATTCTCGGCATTTAGTTTGCTCCAGTTCTAGTCAGTTAGAACAGTTTCACTTTGGAACAGAAGTTCTTTTTCAAAAGGGGGCGTGTCCGGCCACTTACGCCTGTTTTCAAAGTTTCGGCAGTGAAAACTTACTCCAAACTAACTTAGAATGGAGTAAGTGAAGATTTTTGTACGTTCGAAAAAACTTTGTCTACACTTTAGAAAATCAGGCGTAGGTTACAAATCAGGCGTAGGGAATGGTGGGGGGGGGGGGTTAAAGGGAAGTTTACAAACATTAAACACCTCAGTTTTACAAATAAAGAGCCATCATCAATAATAACTGATAAAAACATCAATAAATCAACCAATAAATCTATCAAAAAAAATTAATAAGAAATAATTTTTTTTTAAATCAATAAATAAAACATTTTCTAGTTACCGACTACAGCACCGGGAGCCCTCCAACAGCGTGCTGGGATGCATCCCCCCCTCCAGTGTGTCTCTTCAGTGTCTCTATCTCTCTGTCTGTCTGTCTGTGTGTGTCTCTCATTCTCTGTTTGTCAGTGTATGTGTTTCTGACAGCGAGGGGAGGGGGAGGAGGGGGGGCAGGGGGAGGGAGAGGGGCAGGGGGAGGGGGGCAGGGGGAGGGTAGGGAGGGAGGCAGAGGGGGAGGGAGGGAAGGGGGAGGGATGGGAGAGAAGGGGGGGAGGAGAAGGGGAAGAGGGGGGGAGGAGAAGGAGAAGGGGGGAGGAGAAGGGGAAGGGGGGGAGGAGAAGGGGAGGGGGGAGGAGGAGAAGGGGAAGGGAGGAGGAGGAGAAGGGGAAGGGGGGAGGAGTGGAAGGGGCGAGGAGGGGAAGGGGGGAGGAGGAGAGGGGGAAGGGGGGAGGAGGAGAGGGGGAAGGGAGGGAGGAGGAGAAAGGGAAGGGGGGGAGAAGGGGAAGGGGGGGAGGAGGAGAAGGGGAGGAGGAGAAGGGGAAGGGGTAGGGGGAGAAGGGGAAGGGGGGGAGGAGAAGAAGGGGAAGGGGGGAGGAGAAGGGGAAGGGGAGGAGGAGAAGAGGAGAGGGGGTAGGAGGAGAAGGGGAAGGGGGGAGGAGGGGAAGGGGGAAGGAGGGGAAGGGGAAGGGAGAGGAGGAGAAGTGTAAGGGGGGAGTAGGAGAAGGAGAAGGGGGGAGGAGGAGAAGGGGAAAGAGATGGGGGGTAAAGGAGAAGGGGGGGTAGAAAGGAGGAAGGGGGGGAGAAAGGAGGAAGGGGGGAGAAAGGAGAAGGGGTGGAAGGAGGGTGGTAAAGGAGAAGGGGGGGAAAGGAGAGGGGGGAAATGAGACGGGGGAGAAGAGGGGGGGAAAGGAGAAGGGGGAAAGGAGAAGGGGAGAAGGGGGGAAGGAGAAGGGGAAGGAGAGGGGGGAGAGGGGGGGAAGGAGAAGGGGGGGAAGGAGAAGGGGGAGGGAGGCTGAACGGGCCGGGCCCAAGACTTCGGGCAGGGCCCGTCCCCAGCACCAGATTTACAGGTAGGTGGCATAGGGTCGGGTCGGGTCCGGAGTCGGGAGCGCGGGTCGGGTCGGGGGGAGCGTGGGTCGGGGTCAGGAGCGCGGAGGGAGGTCGGGTAGGGTCGGGTCGGGTTGGGTCGGGTCCGGGGTGGGGGAGGCGGTCAGGAGCACGGGTCGGGTTGGGGGGGGGGGCGTGGAGGAGGGAGGTCGGGTTGGTTCAGGAGGGAGGGAGGGAGTGCGGATTGGGTTGGTTTGGTTCGGGTCGGGGGCGGGGGGAGGGAGGTCAGGTTGGGTCGGGTGGTGGGGGGGCAGCGCGTGTCAGGTCCGGTCCGGTCCAGGGGCGGGGGGCGGGAAGCGGGAGGAATCAGGAGCTGGGCGTGGGAGGAGCCTTATTCACGCTGCCCCAGTGAGGCCATTCGGCCAGGGCTAGGGGCTGCGTGCTTCGGGCCCCTCCCACACAGTTTTGGGCGCCTGGAGCTACTGCACATGCGCGCCCACTGTAGCGCGCATGTGCAGAGGTCCCGCCACTGTTTTCAGCACAGGGACCTAGCTCCGCCCCCTACAGCTCGTGCTGCGCCGTGCCTGGCTCAAGAGGACCAGCAGGGAGCCGGAGAATACGGCAGTTTTTTTTAGGCACACTTTGTGGCGCGAAAAACGGGCATCCAGGTCGGGGCTGCGCTGTTCTAGGCGCGGCCCGAAACTTGGGCCCGAGTGATCAGGTTCATTTATCCACTAGACTTTCAAGGAAGCTTCCTTTTTTTATCAGCTGTAAGCTGTAAGATCTCTGAAGTTATGGAGGTGGCATAAATCTACTGCACTACTGTGAGTAGAATACTTGAGATCAGAGAGACAGTATTGACATAAAGGGCCCAAGTTTCCACATGATTTGCGCCTGATTTTTAGGAGCAACTGGTGGAGAACGGATTATCTTAGAAATCGCAATTCTCCACATTTTTTTTTCTGCAGTTCTAGTCAGTTAGAACAGTTCTACTTTGGAACAGAATGTTTTCTTCAAAAGGGGACGTGTCCGGCCACTGACGCCTGATTTGAAAGTTTCCACAGTGAAAACGTACTCCAAACTAACTTAGAATGGAGCAAGTGAAGATTTTTGTAGAAATGAAAAAACCTGTTCTACACATTAAAAAATCAGGCGCAGGTTACAAATTAGGCGTCCAGAACGAGGTGGGGGGGAGGGGTGGGGGGGGAAGTGAAGTCATTAAATTCTACAATAAATCCTTATTTATACTTATACAAATATTATACAAATAAATCCAACCTGAATAAAAATTTATAAGCAAAGAAAAGATTAAATAAACCATCTTCCTACCTGTGTGAAAGTGCTTCAGCCAGGGAGAATGGTGCAGCAAGCCTCACAAAATGAGGCAGCCGTTCCCGAACGCGGGAGGGAGGGAGGGAACCGACCGCCGACCGAACGCGGGGGGGGGAGTAAGCCATTCCACACGGCCGGCGGGCGGGCGAGCGGGAGGGAGGGAGGGAGGGAACCGACCGCCGACCGAATGTCGGGAGGGGGAGGAAGCCGTTCCACACGGCCGGCGGGCAGGAGGGAAGGAGGGAAGGAGACAGAAGGCTGCAGGAAGCCTCAGAAATTGAGGAGCCATTTCCCGACGGCAAAAGGGGGAGGTCGTCGGGAAACGGCTGCCTCAACTTTCTGAGGCTTCCTGCAGCCTTCTCAGTGCTGATGTGCTGATGGCAATGTGCTTTGATTAAAAAATGTTCAAAAACTAAACAGCTACAAAGAACTACAAAAATGGCCGAGTGCCAATGTTTCCTTCACACTGCGCGTGTGCGAACGCTCCAACGCGTACGCGCAGCGTTGCCAGCAGGAAAAAACTAATTTGAATAATACCCGCCCCCTCCCACTTACAAAATCGGCGCGAGTGTAGGCTCCGCCCCCCTGGGCGCCGCGCCAAACAGACAAGGAGCTGCAGGGCTCTCCAGAATCGCGAGTTTTTTTTCAGGCGCCGTTTTAGGCGCGAAAAATGGGCGCCCAGCTCGGAGGGGCGCCCGTTTTTTATCGTGTGGAAACTTGGGCCCAATGTGTCATTTTCTGGCCCTGTGCTACTGATGGAGTCTAGATCACTTTTTGGTAATGCACTTTGCATGTTTTTCCACTTATTAGTTTTAAGCGGTTGAAAGAATTGTATGCAGTACATGCCTAAATTTCCACTATGCACTGCTAGTGGATGAGACTAACAACCATTAGCTTGAAGTAACTAGTAACTAAATGTCCCCTATGACACTAGCCTTGAAATAATCCCTGGGATATGTAACTCTTGAAGATATGCTTATTTTCACACTATATCGCAATCATAGTTACAGTTATATATTTAGCAAAACATCCGTACTTACAATATTGGATTTATTGGCCTTCTCTAAATTGTTAGACTGAAATGATGAACAGGACAGATTACATTTTACAGATTAAAAGCAAAAAGAGTTCCCACTTTTAAGCATAATTAAGGTGGATATTTACTGGAATCAAATTTTGCTTGGAAGCCATTTGCTTTCCTTTATGCAAAGTTGAGATGGTGTTCTCAACACGGAACTAAAGTACCATTGCCATAACATCAGTACTGTAGTACTAAGCAATGTTTAATTTTGCAGGACAATACTCAAAGGTCTCTCAGAACTGAAGTCAAATCTAGCTTTCTGTTGAGAATCTTGTTCTTTGAGATTTTGTTGAAACTTGTTTCAATTCAGTGTCTCTAAACGTTTTGTCAGGGTGATTGCGCAAAATAATATAATAACTGCAATAATGGAATAAATTGGTGCATTCAGAAATGAAAGCACATTTTGTAAACTGTATTGTTTTGAATGTGCTAGAAATTATACGAGGTGAGAGCCTGAAGTGTCTTCCATCTATTTTAGTGTTGATGTTGGACCATTTAAAAAATGGGTTAATATTTGCACAGAAATAGTAGGAAGAGGAATTTCAGAAGAACATGCTAAGTGTATGGGTTAGATTTTGACTTTGTGCGATAGTGTACAATGGGTGAGAGCGAATCAGCAACCTGTTTTACATCTCTCCCAATTTAAGTAAAGAAAGATTGTGAGAGCCGTAAAATGGGCTGTCAATTCACTCTCACCTGTTTCTACTTTTATCGCTCAAAGTCAAAATCTATCCCTTTGTATGTTAGTATGTTGCTTTACTTTCAAGGTCTGTGGCATCGAAATTACCCCTGTTTGCGACGTCCATTAGCGCCTCCACGGGGTGCTAATTAGGCGCAAAACACTTTTCGCCCGGGGGAGGGGGGGGGGGCTGGTGCGCTAATGGCTCCCACGAAATTGCTCAGGAGTTAGCAGCACGCAGCCACAGTAATGCCGCGCCCCACCAGTTGTGTCCCGGGCCCCACACAACCGGTAATGATGTCATCGCCATGCACGGCGACCCCTTAGCGCCGCATGCTGACCCCTTTCTGCCCCACGGCTGATATTGCCCTGTGCTCCGCGAGGTTGTCGTAAGCAGCGTCAGTGCCAGCCTCACAGATTGTGAACCGAGCCAACATTCGCTCGCATGGCGGAAGTTAAAGGGGAGGTCAGGAGCGCTCCGAGCCGCCATCTTGACAGTTTTGCGGAATCACCGATCGACCTGACTTCTTCATCTCTTGCAGCCTGGCACTCTGTTTTGGGTACCGGGCTGCGTCCTCGGTACCATGCTGCCCTGATGACCTAGTGGAGGTCATCAGAGGTTGTGCAGAGTGCACAGTGACCCTCCCCTTGAAGCAAAGGGGTGGGGCGTTGAACCATATCAGCGCTACGCAGAGCATCTGCGTAGAACTGCCAATCGTGCCCCCGGGACCCACCCCAAGAGCAAGTGGAGCACGCCACTTTCTCCACTTCCTCTGAGGGGCGGTAACCGCAATTTCGCGGCCGGGCGCAAGAACACCCACCCTAAACCAGTTACCGCCCCCAATCGGGGTGCTGGGCCGTTTCTGGGGTATGTTTGAATAATTACATAATTTACTGCAATTTGATATTTTAGGATGCAGCAAATTATGTAATCACAGAAATTACATTTATTGTGTAATGCATTTATTAACATTTATAACTCTATTATTTTATTTAAGCAATATTAGATGGATTTCTCAGAGCACTGATCCTGGGAAGTTCTTTGGTGGTTCTTCTAATCATTTTGGTGGAAACCCTGGAGAAATGGAACTAATGGGCATTTCTGCCATTCCTCCGGGGTTTCCGCTGATCTTCTGCTGAAGTTATGATGGGAGAATGAGGAATCCTTGTGGAAATTCTACCCCATGTATTCTTGACCCGATTTTGAACTCGCCTTCTCGGGAAAGTGTGCATTTCACTTGGCGGAGAGATGAGATCATAAAATACACCATTCAAATATGTTTATCGATACTATTGGACTTGTTTGATATCCTGTGGTATTGAGAGAGATGGTCATATATGAGAGAATAAATATCTATATTTTTAAAGGTGAAATATTATATTATAGAAAATTAAGTAGATTAAACTCCATGATTAATTAATTCTGTCAGATCTTTACTCTGTTTAATAATGATTTTTATAATATCTTTCAATTATGTGGAATGGATTTTTTTCTAGTTATGTTTTAATAAATGAAATAAGCCCATCCATTATCTTACACATTTACTCCCTCCACCACTGACGCACCGTGGCTGCAGTATGTACCATCTACAAGATGCACTGCAGCAACTCACCAAGGCTTCTTAGAAAGCACCTACCAAACCCACGACCTCCATCACCTAGAAGGACAAGGGCAGCAGCTACTTCCAAGTTGCCCTGCAAGTCACACTTCATATTGACTTGGACATATATGGCTGTTCCTTCATTGTCGCTGATCAAAATCCTGGAAATCCCTACCTAGCGGGCTGAGGGAATAGTTCACCACCTGGACTGCAGTGGTTCAAGATGAAGGCTCAACACAATTTTAAGGACACTTAGGGATAGGCAATAAATTCTGGCCTTGCTAGCAATGCCCATATCCCAATAATAATTACAGGAAATACTGTTTACTATTATGTATTATTAATTACCTGATTTTAAAATGTATATTGTGCTGCAGATATTAAGAGGGCTATTTGGGTGTTGTGTGCGAATTGATATTTGAGGGTGATGGGTGGGACCTATCTGGCGGCTGCCCAAAAGAGTCAGCGGAGGACCCAATTGAATCTAGTTCGAGGTCTCCATTACAATGTGATCGCCCACCTGCCAGCATCCTCTCCAATCCAGAGGCAGAAAATCGATGAAGGCAGAAAATCGAGTGAGGCAGTTGAATGTGAAAGTGAAGGGTCTGTAACAGCACCTTAAAGATGATGGACAGAAACATCGAGAGTGAAAACAAGTAGCACATTGGAGCAGTAAACAACATTTCGACAGCTAGTTCATTATGTTTAGAAGACTTTAAGGCTCAATCTCATAAAGTCAGTGCCATAAAATTGTGTCCCAAATCTCAGTGCAGCTTTCCTTAAGTGCAGCTGTGGATTATGGTGACAAAGGACTTGTGCACATATGCGTGGTGTTCAGGAGCAGTCTGAGAGCTCTGACAGCTAAGAGTACTGGTAGTTGAATGCTGTCCATGCTCTTCCACCTGCTCCTCATCCTCCTCCACCTCTTCCTCCTTCTCTTCTTCCTCCTCCTGCTGCTCCTTGTTCTACAGCTCCTGTTTTTTTCTCCTGCTCCTCCTTCTTACTCCTTCTGCTCCTCCTCTTCCTCCTCCTCCTCATGCTCTTCCACTTGCTCCTCCTGCTCCTCCTCCTCCTGCTCCTCCTCCACCTCCTCCTCCTCCACCTCCTCCTCCTGCTCCTCCTGCTCCTCCACCTCCTGCTCCTCCTGCTCCTGCTTTTTGTTATGTATGTTAACTGGGTTTTACCTGCCACCGGAGGGCGCGACTGTCAGAGTCCTAATGGTCACTGGCAGACACATGCAAGCTGTGTATATAATGTTGGCAGCCATGTTGAATCCTCATTTTGAGAATGAATAAACTGGAATAAGGTCATGCCTGAACTAGCTCACCGTACTTGGCCTCGTGGAGTTATTTGATACTTAACAATTGACAACGAGTTAAAAATACGAACTTTCACGTAACCATGTCTGTTGGAATTTTGGAGAGATTCGTGGAAGGGGGTGGATTTCACTGATCGCCTCGACCAGTACTTCATAGCCAACGGATTGGAAGGAACCGATAATGCAATTAAGTGCAGGGCGGTTCTCCTCACCGTTTGTAGGTCAAAAATTTATGGCTTTATCAAGAAGCTACTCTCACCGACTCAACCAACAGATAAGACTTACGATGAATTGTGTACACTGGTTCAGAATGACTTTAAACCGAAGGAAAGCATCATCATGGCGAGGTATCGTTTCTATACGCACAGTTGCTCCGAGGGCCAGTATGTGGCGGAATTTGTCGCCGACCTGAGCCATCTCGCTGGGCCGTGCAACTTCGGAGTTGCATTGGAGGAAATGCTGCGGGACTTTTTCGTGCTTGGCATTGGCCATGAGGTCATCCTTCGAAAGCTGCTGACTGCTGAATCTCTAGACCTGAGCAGGGCCATCAAGATCGCCCAGGCATGCATGTCCACGGAGGAAAACTCGAAACAGATATCTTCCCAGCATTGAAACTCACCAGCAAGTACTGTGCATAAAATAATATCGTTGACAGGCAGAGCTGCACATGGCAGGGCCCACTCGTCCGCATTCGTATGACCTGTAACTGCTGAAAGTCCGCCATTGGGGGTGAATCAAATCTCGCCTTGTTGGCATTGCGGGGGCTATCATCGGGCCCATCAATGCCGATTCAAGCAATACGTGTGCAAAGGCTGTGCAACAATTGGACACCTTCAGCGAATGTGTCCGCAACCTAGCAAGCGTGCTGCGACACACCACGTGACTGAGGATGATCGATTCAGTGTGGATCAAGCCGCCCAGGCAACTCAACCCAAGGTACAGGATGAAGAACTGTATGGGGTACATTCTTTTACCAAAAGTCCTCCGATAATGCTGGAAGTTAAATTAAATGGGGTTCCAGTATCCATGGAATTGGACACGGGTGCGAGTCAGTCAATAATGAGCCAGAGGGCTTTTAAAAAGCTGTAGGACACTAAGGCAAAAAGACCCAAACTGAGCCCAATCAATGCAAAGCTACATACCTACACCAAAGAGCTCATACCAGTCATAGGCAGCGTGGCAGTAAAGGTATTGTACGATGGAGCTGTGCATGATTTATCATTGTGGATCATTCCATGCAATGGCCCAACACTGTTTGGCAGGAGTTGTCTTGAGAAAATTAAATGGAACTGGAATGATATTTAAACGTTATCATCAGAGGATGATGCTTCGTGTGCTCAAGTGCTGAGCAAGTTTCCCTCATTGTTCGAATCAGGCATCGGCAACTTCATGGGAGCCAAGGAGCAGATCCACCTAGGCCCGGAGTCAAGACCCATCCATCACAAGGCTCGGGTGGTTCCGTACATGATGAGGGAGAATGTCGAGATCGAACTGGACAGACTTCCACGGGAAGGAATCATATCACTAGTCGAGTTCAGCGTATGGGCCAGTCCAATTGTCGCGGTGTTGAAAAGTGATGGCATGGTCAGGATCTGCAGCAATCAACCAAGTCTCGATACAGGATCAGTATCCGTTACCCAAGGCTGTTGACCTGTTTGCAATGCTAGCGGGGGGGAAGTCGTTCACCAAATTGGACCTGAGCTCCGCTTACATGACACAGGAGCTGGTCGAATCTTCAAAAATACTGACGTGCATCAACACGCACAAAGGACTGTTTATATACCACAAGCCCTTTCGGAATTCGCTCGGCGGCAGCCATATTTCAGAGAAACATGGAGAGTTTGCTGAAGTCCGTCCCGAGAACTGTTGTCTTCCAAGATGATATCTTGATCACCGGTCACGATGCCACCGAAGACCTGCACAACCTGGAAAAGGTTCTACATCATCTGGACAGAGTGGGACTCAGGCTAAAACACTCCAAGTGCATTTTCATGGCACCAAAAATCGAATTCCTGGGGAGAAAGATTACAGCAGATGGCATCAGGCCTACGGACTGGAAGATAGAGGCCATCAAGAATGCACCCAGACCCCAGAGTGTGACGGAGCTGCGTTCATTCCTGGGTCTTCTCAACTATTTTGGTAACTTTTTACCCAGTTTGAGCACATTGCTAGAGCCCTTGCACATGTTGCTGAGAAAGGGTAACAACTGGATTTGGGGCAAATCTCAAGAGAGAGCCTTTGAGAAGGCCAGGAATCTGCTATGTTCCAATAAATTACTGGTCCACTATGACCCATGTAAGCGGTTAGTGCTGGCCTGCAACGCCTTATCATATGGGGTCAGTTGTATGCTCCAGCAAGCCAATGTATCAGGCAAACTCCAACCAGTTGCATATTCGTCCAGAAGTCTGTCTAAGGCTGAAAGTGCCTATAGTATGGAAGAGAAAGAGGATTTAGCATGCATATATGGGGTTAGGAAAATGCACCAATACCTGTTTGGGCTTCGGTTTGAGCTTGAAACATTCTACAAGCCGCTTATTTCATTGTTTCCTATTGGCACCGTGGGTGGCTCTGCTGCACAGGAGGGCAGGAAAAAGAACGGGAAAGCTATAGTGATAGGGGATTCAATTGTAAGGGGAATAGATAGGCGTTTCTGCGGCCGCAACCGAGACTCCAGGATGGTATGTTGCCTCCCTGGTGCAAGGGTCAAGGATGTCTCGGAGCGGGTGCAGGACATTCTGAAAAGGGAGGGTGAACAGCCAGTGTCGTGGTGAATATAGATACTAACGATATAGGTAAAAAACGGGATGAGGCCCTCCAAGACGAATTTAAGGAGCTAGGAGCTAAATTAAAAAGTAGGACCTCAAAAGTAGTAATCTCAGGATTGCTACCAGTGCCACGTGCTAGTCAGAGTAGGAATCGCAGGATAGCTCAGATGAATGCGTGGCTTGAGGAGTGGTGCAAAAGGGAGGGATTCAAATTCCTGGGACATTGGAACCGGTTCTGGGGGAGGTAGGACCAGTACAAACCGGATGGTCTGCACCTGGGCAGGACCGGAACCAATGTCCTAGGGGGAGTGTTTGCTAGTGCTGTTGGGGAGGAGTTAAACTAATATGACAGGGGGAAATAAAATGGAGTCAGAAGCAAAAGATAGAAAGGAGAATAGTAAAAGTGGAGGGCAGAGAAACCCAAGGCAAAAAACAAAAAGGGCCACATTACAGTAAAATTCTAAAGGGGCAAAGCGTGTTAAAAAGACAAGCCTGAAGGCTCTGTGCCTCAATGCGAGGAGTATTCGGAATAAGGTGGATGAATTAACTGCACAGATAGCAGTTAACGGATACGATGTGATTGGCATCATGGAGACATGGCTCCAGGGGGACCAAGGTTGGGAACTCAACATCCAGGGGTATTCAACATTTAGAAAGGATAGACAGAAAGGAAAAGGAGGCTGGGTGGCGTTGCTGGTTAAAGATGAAATCAATGCAATTGTAAGGAAGGACATTAGCTTGGTTGATGTGGAATCGGTATGGGTGGAGCTACGGAATACCAAATGGCAGCAATGCTAGTGGGAGTTGTGTACAGGCAACCAAATAGTAGTAGTGAGATTGGGGACAGCATCAAACAAGAAATAAGGGAGGTGTGCTATAAAGATGCAGCAGTAATCATGGGCGACTTTAATTTACATATTGATTGGACGAACCTAACTGGTAGCAATGCGGTGGAGGAGGATTTCCTGGAGTGTATTAGGGATGGTTTTCGAGACCAATATTTCGAGGAACCAACCAGAGAGCTGGCCATCCTAGACTGGGTGATGTGTAATGAGAAGGGACTAATTAGCAATCTTGTTGTGCGAGGCCCCTTGGGGAAGAGTGACCATAATATGGTAGAATTACTTATTAAGATGGAGAGTGACAAAGTTAATTCAGAGACTAGGGTCCTGAACTTAAGGAAAGGTAACTTCGACGATATGAGGCGTGGCTTGGCTAGAATAGGCTGGCAAAGGATACTTAAATAGTTGACGGTGGATAAGCAATGGCCAACATTTAAAGATCACATGGATGAACTTCAGCAATTGTACATCCCTGTCTAAACTAAAAATAAAACGGAGAAGGTGGCTCAACCATGGCTAACAAGGGAAATTAAGGATAGTGTTAAATCCAAGGATGAGGCAAATAAATTGGCTAAAAAAGGCAACAAACCTGAGGACTGGGAGAAATTTAGAGTTCAACAGAGGAGGTCTTAGGGTTTAATTAAGAGGGGGGAAATAGAGTACAAGAGGAAGCTAGCAGTGAACATAAAAACTGACAGCAAAAGCTTCTATAAATATGTGAAGAGAAAAAGATTAGTGAAGACAAATGTAGGTCCCTTGCTGTCGGATTCAGGTGAATTTATAATGGGGAACAAAGAAATGGCAGACCAATTGAATCAATACTTCGGTTCTGTCTTCACAAAGGAAGACACAAATAACCTTCCAAATATACTAGGGGACAGTGGGTCTAGTGAGAAGGAGGAACTGAAGGATATCCTTATTAGGCGGGAAATTGTGTTCGGTAAATTGATGGGCTTGAAGTACGATAAATCACCGGGGCCTGATAGTCTGCATCCCAGAGTACTTAAGGAAGTGGCCCTCGAAATAGTGGATGCATTGGTGATCATTTTCCAACAGTTTATTGACTCTGGATCAGTTCCTATGGACTGGAGGGTAGCTAATGTAACACCATTTTTTAAAAAGGGAGGGAGAGAGAAAATGGGTAACTATAGACCGGTTAGCCTGACATCAGTAGTGGGGAAAATGTTGGAATCAATCATTAAGGATGAAATAGCAGCGCATTTGGAAAGAAGTGACATTATAGGACCAAGTCAGCATGGATTTATAAAAGGAAAATCATGCTTGACGAATCTTCTGGAATTTTTTGAGGATGTAACTAGCAGAATGGACAAGGGAGAGTCAGTGGATGTGCTGTATTTGGACTTTCAAAAGGCTTTTGACAAAGTCCCGCACAAGAGATTGGTGTGCAAAATCAAAGTGCATGGTATTGGGGGTAATGCACTGACGTGGATAGAGAATTGGTTGGCAGACAGGAATCAGAGAGTCGGGATAAACGAGTCCTTTTCAGAATGGCAGTCAGTGACTAGTGGAGTGCCGCAGGGCTCAGTGCTGGGACCCCAGCTCTTTACAAAATACATTAACGATTTAGATGAAGGAATTGAGTGTAATATCTCCAAGTTTGCCGATGACACTAAACTGGGTGGCGGTGTGAGCTGTGAGGAGGACGCTAAGAGGCTGCAGGGTGACTTGGAAAGGTTAGGTGAGTGGGCAAATGCATGGCAGATGCAGTATAATGTGGATAAATGTGAGGTTATACATTTTGGGGGCAAAAACACAAAGGCAGAATATTATCTGAATGGCGGCAGATTAGGAAAAGGGGAGGTGCAATGAGACCTGAGTGTCATGGTTCATCAGTCACTGAAAGTGGGCATGCAGGTACAGCAGGCGGTAAAGAAGGCAAATCCCCTTCATAGCGAGGGGATTTAAGTATAGGAACAGGGAGGTCTTACTGCAGTTGTACAGGGCCTTAGTGAGGCCTCACCTGGAATATTGTGTTCAGTTTTGGTCTCCTAATCTGAGGAAGGATGTTCTTGCTATTGAGGGAGTGCAGCGAAGATTCACCAGACTGATTCCAGGGATGGCTGGACTGTCATATGAGGAGAGACTGGATCAACTGGGCCTTTATTCACTGGAGTTTAGAAGGATGAGAGGGGATCTCATAGAAACGTATAAGATTCTGACGGGACTGGACAGGTTAGGTGCGGGAAGAATGTTCCCGATGTTGGGGAAGTCCAGAACTAGGGGACATAGTCATCGGATAAGGGGTAAGCCATTTAGGATTGAGATGAGGAGAAACCTCTTCACTCAGAGAGTTGTTAACCTGTGGAATTACCTGCAGCAGAGAGTTGTTGATACCAGTTCATTGGATATATTTAAGAGGGAGTTAGATATGGCTCTTACGGCTAAGGGGATCAAGGGGTATGGAGAAAAAGCAGGAAAGGGGTACTGAAAGAATGATCAGCCATGATCTTATTGAATGGCGGTGCAGGTTCGAAGGGCCGAATGGCCTACTCCTGCATCTATTTTCTATATTTTTATAAACACCAATGCCTCGTCCCGCAACCAAAGATGGGCACAGACACTATCCGCTTATGATTATGTCATCCGCCACAGACCAGGCACTGAAAACTGTGCTGATGCACTTAGCCAGCTACCATTGCCCACAACCGGGGTGGAAATGCCGCAGCCCACAGATTTGCTGCTGGTCATGGATGCCTTCGAGAGCGAGGGCTTATCCATCAGGGCTCACCAAATTAGGACCTGTACCAGCCAGGATCCTGTACTGTCAAGCATAAAAAGGTGTGTCCTAAATTGAAATTGGTCTGCCATTCCCAGGGAAATGCAGGATGAAATTAAGCCTTATAGCCGCCGCAAAGATGAATTGTTTATTCAGTCTGAATGTCTGTTATGGGGTAATCAGGTTGTTATGCCAAAAAAAGGCAGGGAAACATTTGTACAAGATTTACACAGTACCCACTCAGGGATTGTCATGATGAAGATCATTGCCAGGTCTCACGTTTGGTGGCCCGGCATTGACTCGGTCTTCGAGTCATGCATGCATCAGTGCAACACTTGCATGCAACTGAGTAATGCACCTGTGGAGGCTCCGCTGATGGCCATCTAAATCGTGGTCAAGGATCCACATAGATTTTGCCGGCCCCTTTCTCGGCAAAATGTTTTTAGTGGTAGTAGACGCTTACTCCAAATGGATTGAATGCATAATCATGTCATCCAGCACATCCATAGCCACTATTGAAAGCCTCCGGGCCATGTTCGGCACCCATGGCCTGCCCGACGTCCTTGTCAGCGACAACGGACCGTGTTTCACCAGTTTGGAGTTCCATGAGTTCATGACCCGTAATGGCATCGAGCATGTCAGGTCTGCCCCTTTCAAACCCACGTCTAACGGTCAAGTGGAGCGGGCTGCCCAAACTATTAAGCAGAGCCTAAAACGTGAGACTCACGGCTCCCTACAGGCCCACTTGTCCTGCATTCTGCTCAGTTACCTGACGAGACCCCACTCGCTCACTGGGGTCCCTCCTGCCGAGCTGTTAATGAAGAGAGGCCTCAAAACTAGGCTCTCCCTTGTGCACCCGGATCTCAAATGATCATGTCGAAACCAGAAGGTAACGGCAGCAATGGTACCACGATCGCGCGGCCGTATCACGTGACATTGCTGTTCATGACTTTGTGTTTGTCCTGAATTATCATCATGGTCCAAAGTGGGTTGCTGGCAGGGTTTTGACTAAGGAGGGAAACAGTTTGTAGTCAAACTGTTAAATGGCCAAATGTGCAAGAGGCACATCGACCAAACCAAACTGTGATTCACAGACAACCCAGAACAAACTGATGATGACATCATCATTGACCAACCAACACACATCCAACCATCAGTTGATCCTTGTGTCATTCACGAAGATGAACCTACCATCCCCGACAATCCTGTCAGACCGACTGCTCCGCAATGCAGCAATGGTCCTACTAACTCACCCAAGCTTGGGTTCGTATTGAGAAGATCAACCAGGGAGCGGAAGGCCCCCGACCATCTCAACTTGTAAATACAACCTATACCAAGGACTTTGGGAGGAATTATGTTATATATGTTAACTGGGTTTTACCTACCACCGGAGGGCACGACTGTCGGAGTCTTAATGGTCACTGGCAGACACGTGCAAGCCGTATATATAATGTTGGCAGTCATGTTGAATCCTCACTTTGAGAATAAATAAACTGGAGTAAGGTCATGCCTGAACTAGCTCACCGTACTTGGCCTCATGGAGTTATTCGATAATTAACACTTTTGCTCCTGCAGTACCTCCTCATCCTCCTCCTCCTCCACCTTGTCCTCCTCCTGCTCCTCCTCCTCCACCTTGTCCTCCTCCTGCTCCTCCTCCAACTCATCCTCTTCATGCTGCTCCTCCTCATCCTCCTCCTCGGCATCCTCCTCCTCATCCTCCTCTTCCTGCTCCTCCTTCTCCTCCTCTTCCTCCTCTTCGTCCTCCTCCTCCTCCTGCTCCTTCCCTTCCTCCTCCAGCTCCTCCTCCTCATCCTGATCTCTTTCTCCTCCTCCTCCTCTTCTTCCTCTGCCTCCTGCTTCTCCTCCTCCTTCTCAACCTCCTTCTCCTCCTCCTCCTCCTCAACCTCCTCCTCCTCCGCCACCTCCTCCGCCTTCTCCTCATCCTCCACCTCCTCCTCCTCCATCTCCTCCTTCTCCTGCTCCTCCTGCACCTCCTTCTTCTCCTCTTCCTCCTCCTCCTTAACCTTCTCCTCCAACTCGTCATCCTCCTGCTTATCCTATTCCTTCGCCTGCTCCTCCTCCTCCTCCACCTCCTCCTTTACCTCCTTCTGCTCCTCCTCCTGCTCCTCCCCCTCCTCGACCTCCCCCCCCCCACCTTCTCCTGCTGCACATCTCCTTCCCAGCTTGAATCATGTGATTATAATTATGAGCTACAATTTGCTGTCGGAATACCATTGAGGCGAATGGCACTCTCAGCTTTTGTGGTAAATGGTACAGCAACTTCAGCCGATGGTCAAATCTGTAGTTAAATGAGAAAATCCAAAAGGTGCTATCTGAGTTGCACTACTCCGTCATTAGCTTTGCAAAAAGAGCCCCTCACTGTCTGTCTTGCCCTTTAACATGCATTGAATGACGTGAAGTTGCTGTATTTGGGAGGTAGATACAAACTAAACTGACCACAGATATTTAGATCTCATAACTAGTAGCGTAAGTACCCTTTTAATGACGTGATAATTGTTAACTACTGCCAATCCACCTCTCTGGCACTAAACATTAACTATTACAAGTGTGGAGACTCATTCCTACAGGTTGCGAATTGTTTTAGGAGATTTATAAAATGTCAAATTTTAAATGAAAGTATTGTTTTCTTACTTTTCCTTTTGTCTCTTTTCACTCTCTCTCTTAATTGAATCTTTCTTTCCCTCTCTTTATTTCTCTTTCTGTACCTCATTTACTATTGAATTCACCCACTCTAATTCACCCTTCTTCTCAGTACTTGCACTGTAAATTTCACAATCCTTCAATCTGATTGGTTAAGGAGACACACAGTTGCTTACCTTGTTCACTCAGGTTGCAGATATCCTGTTTCCCTCACTGTGACGTTATCATCTCGCACTTTCAGCAACTTTGTGGGCAACGATGTTTTCAACTGAAGTGTGCAGGGGTAAGTCTAGCTAACAGCAGATACTGATAGATGCCCTGCTACAAATTCCCAATATGGTCACCTAGCTGCCAGCACAAAACACGCTTGCTAAATTGGAGGCAGGAAATCGAGTGAGTACAGGCTGGCAATGCATGATGGCAATGTTATCTGTATGCAACAGATGGTCACAAATCTGGATACCCACTCAGGCCTCAAATTCCTTCTGAACGATCCAGGCAGCGGAAGTGTTGTATATGCTGACTATGGAAGTACTCTATGTGTAGTCACTGTGAGATTGTATAATTTGGAGACTTGTTTACCTGATGTACTATCAATAAGGTTCACACTGTGTACATACATGCTGGCACCACTCGAGGGTGCAACTGGTGGAGACCGGGGGTTTCCTGCCCTGGTGGCAGGGCCCTGTATAAAAGGCTGCACATGCTTGCACAGCACTCTGGAGTTTGGAATAAAGGACCAAGGTCACTACAGTTCAAGTACAACACATTGCCTTGTGGAGTCATTCATAAGTACATTGTAGTCACAACAGGAAGTGTTTCTGCTGACAGTGTGGTTCTCGTTGTAGACCAGCTCTGCAGTTGTGCCAAGCTTCCTGACAGGATTCATGTGCCAAGTCTGAAAAGGATAGCCCTTGTCACCCAGCCTGCAACCTGATGCCCTGGCTGGAAAAAAGGCAATAAAGAAATCTAGCGAGGTAAATGCATCATGACTGTTGCCAGGTAATTGGGTACAAACCGGCATGGTGCGCTGCCTGTAGTCACAAACAAGCTGGAGGTTGAGGGAGTGGAATCCCCTTGTATTCAGAAAAATGCCAGGCAGCTGATGGGGAGCATGCAAGGCAATGTGAGTGTGGTCTATGCTGTCTTGGACCGTGGGGAAGCCTTCAATGCAAGCAAAGACTAGTGGGCCCCAAAACCTACGGTCCTGGGAAGGACCGTTACTACCCGTTTGCGGCAGCCATTCGTCAAAATCGAATGGTCACCGCTTTGGGCTCAACTGGCCGCCCCGACATAAATTAGGCCCAGGAGGCCTTGCAGCAGTGAAGGCCACTGCTGCAATCGACTGACTCTCGTGGCAGTGTGGGGCTTGCGGCAGTAGCGACACGGTAAAAGTGCACACTGCTGCCACTCCACCCCCGAACCCATTTTCACCGTTAAGAAGCCGGCCCTTTAACTGATGGTGCCCCCGCCAGCTTTTAGGGTCAGTGCACAGTGACAGAGATTTCGGAGCCGTTTAGCTCCACGACAGCAGCTGAGTCGGCAGCGGAGAAGTCCAGTAAGAGATCATCTAGGGGAGATCAGCAAGCTTGGGACAGGGCAAGATTCCAGAGCCAGCTCCGTATTGCTCAGCAACAAGTCCAGGAGCCTCTTCAATGGACTGGAGGAGGTCAGCACAGAATCCGCACTCAAGGGGAGGGAGAGAGAGAGAAAGAGGGTGGTGTTACGTATGTAATAACTCGATAGACTGAATACTGTAAACTAACGCAGGTACAAATCTGGCTCTACTTTATTAGGGCCCAAAGTGCTTGCCTTTTATACCTGGGCCGCACACACATGTGTACAGCCCAATGACCTCCGACAGTCATGCCACCTGGTGGCTAGCAACCCCAAGCATACATACATGACAATATCCCCCTTTAAGATATTAGTAACAGTCTTTTTACAAATTGAAATGGTCCGGGGCTTTCCGCTCCCAAGTTAATCATCTCAGTTCAACTCCAGCCTTGGGCAAGCGTTCTGAGTCTGTTGTGACTGGGGGCTGGGTAGCCGATCTGATGGGAGTGGCAATGACCATGTCAGGGATTGAAAGTCCAGATTCATTGATGACAGCGGAGTCCTCTGATGACTGAGGGTAGGTTGGTTGGTCACTGATTGTGTCTTCCTCAGACTGTTCCGGTTCATCCGTGTGCTGCAGCTTTATCTGGTCAACATGTTTCCTGCATGTCTGCCCATTCTTGAGCTTGACGATAAATACTCCGTTACCCTCCTTGGCCGTAACAGTACCGGCGATCCACTTGGGACCTTGACCATAATTTAGTACATACACAGGATCGTTAACAGAAATGTCGCGTGACACAGCAGCGCGATCATGATACCACTGCTGACTTTGACATCTGTATTCAACATGATCGTTCAAGTCAGGGTGGACAAGAGAGCGCTTGGTCTTGAGACCTCTCTTCATCAATAGTTCGGCAAGGGAGACCCTGGTAAGCGTGTGGGGTCTTGTCCTGTAATTAAGCAATATGCATGACAAGCGAGTCTGCAGTGACCCTTGAGTTACACGTTTCATACTCTGCTTGATGGTTTGGACAGCATGCTCTGCTTGACCATTAGATGCGGTTTGAGTGGTGCTGACCTCACATGTTTGATACCATTGAGTTTCATGAACTCTTGAAACTCCAGACTAGTGAAGTAAGATCCGTTGTCGCTTACAATGATGTCGGGCAGACCACGAGTGGCAAACATGACACAAAGGCTCTCAATGGTAGCTGTAGATGTACTGGATGACATGATTATACACTCTATCCACTTGGAATATGCATCCACCAGAACTAACAACATCTCTCCCAGGAAGGGACCTGCAAAGTCAAAGTGAATCCTGGTCCATAGTTTAGATGGCCACGACCAGAGACTCAGCGGCGATTCTGCTGATGCTTTACTTAGCTGCATGCAAGTGTTGCACTGATGCACACATGATTCCAGATCAGAGTCAATTCCAGGTCACCATACCTGGCAATGGCTTTCATCATGACAATACCGGGATGAGTGCTATGTAGATCATGTAGAAATTTCTCTCTGCCTTTCTTAGGCATAACAACACGATTACCCCACAGTAAACAATCTGACTGAATGGATAGTTCGTCTTTGCGACGGTTGTAAGGTTTGGTCTCATCACCCATTTGCTTGGGTATGGCAGACCAATCACCACTGAGGACACAACATTTCACAACCGATAATATCGGATCCTGGCTGGTCCAGGTCTTAACTTGTTGAGCCATGACAGGGGTTCCTTCACTTTCAAAAGCATCCACAACTAACATTAGGTCTGCAGGTTGTGCCGTTTCCACCTCCGGTGTGGGCAACGGCAGACGGCTCAGTGCATCGTCACAATTCTCGGTGCCAGGTCTATGGCGAATTACATAATCATAGGCAGATAATGTCAGTGCCCACCTCTGAATGCGGGACGATGCATTGGTATTGATACCTTTGTTTTCCGAAAACAATGAAATGAGTGGCTTGTGATCTGTTTCCAATTCAAACCGAAGACCAAACAGGTACTGATGCATCTCTTTAACCCCATACACACAGGCTAATGCTTCTTTTTCTACCATGCTGTATGCTCTTTCTGCCTTTGACAAACTTTTAGAAGCGTACACAACAGGTTGTAGTTTACCCGACTCATTAGCTTGTTGGAGCACGCAACCAACTCTACATGATGAAGCATCACAGGCCAATACTCGACGCTTGCACGGATCATAATGTACCAACAGCTTGTTAGAACAAAGCAGATTAGTAGCTTTCTCAAAAGCTCTATCTTGAGACGTAACCCAACCCAGTTGTCGCCTTTTCTTAGCAGTATGTGCAGTGGCTCTAATAAAGTGCTCAATTTAGGTCGGAAGTTCCGAAGTAATTGAGTAGACCCAGGAATGAACACAGCTCTGTCATATAATGAGGCTTGGGTGCATTTTTAATGGCCTTTGGTTTTTGAGTCCATAGGCCTGATGCCATCAGCAGCAATTTTCTTCCCCAGGAATTCGACTTCCGGTGGCATGAAGACGCACTGCGAACGTTTCAGTTTGAGTCCCACTTTGTCCAGATGATGTAGAACCTCTTCCAGGTTGTTCAGATGTTCCTCAGAGTCATGACCTGTGATCAGGATGTCCTCTTGGAACACGACGGTTCTGGGAACAGACTTCAGTAGACTCTCCATATTCCTCTGAAATATGGCTGCAGCCGAGCGAATTCCGAAAGGGCACCTATTGTAGATAAACAGTCCTTCGACATCTCAACAAGCTTCTGTGTCATATAGGCCAATGTCAGATCCAGTTTAATGAATGACTTCCCCCCGGCTAGCGTTGCAAACAGGTCATCAGCCTTTGGTAACAGGTATTGATCCTGTTTCGAAACTTGGTTGATCGTAACCTTGTAGTCTCCACAAATCCTGACAGTGCCATCACTTTTCAACACAGGAACAATGGGGCTGGCCCATTCGTTAAATTTGACGCGTGATATGACCCTTTCACTTTGGAGTACGTCCAGTTCAATTTCAACCTTCTCCCTCACCATGTACAGAACTGCCCGAGCTTTATGATAGACAGGTCTTGCATCCAAGTCTACGTGGATCTGCACCTTGGCTCCCGTGAAATTGACGATGCCTGATTCAAACAGCGAGGGGATCTTGCTTAGCACTTGAGTACATGGAGTATCATCCTCCGATGACAACACTTTGATATCGTTCCAATTCCATTTGATTTTTTTCTGGACAATTCCTACCGAGCAGTGTTGGACCATTGTCTGGAACAATCCATAATGGTAAATCATGAAACACACCATCATACGACACCTTGACTACTGCACTGCCAATCACCATTATGAGTTCTTTAGTGTACGTACACAACTTGGCATTGACAGGACTCAGCTTAGGCCTCACAGCATTAGTATCCCACAGCTTGTCGAATATTCTCTGGCTCATTATTGATTGACACGCACTCGTGTCCTATTCATCGGTACCGGCACAATGTTAAGTTTCACATTAATCATTATTGGTTGGCTCTTTGTTAGGAATGAATACAGTCCATGCACTTCCTCCTCTGGTATCTCGGATTGCATATCTGGATCTGCGCTATACTAGTCATCATCCTCCACATGGTGTGTCACAGCACGCTTGCTCAGTTGCAGACACATGCGCTGGAGATGCCCCCGTCTCAAACAGCCTTTACAAATGTACTGTTTAAACCGACACTGATGAGGCCGATGATTGCCCCCACAACGCCAACACGGTGAAATTGGGTTAATTCCCGTTGGCAGACTTTGAGCAGTCACAGGTTTCACATACGCAGTTGAGTAGGTCCTACCATATGCAGCTCTGCCAAATGACGATTCAATCTTGTTTACAGTACTTGCCAAGTTCCGATTTTCCGATGATATCTGCTTTAAGTGTTTGTCTGTCGTCATGCATGCCTGGGCAATCGTGATGGCCTTGCTCAAGTCCAGAATTTTCACCGCCAGTGGCTTACGCAGGATCACCTCGTGGTTGATGTTGAACTTACATGGTCTAGCTAGACGTCTTAGGTCAGCAATGAATTCCGACACATCTTGGCCCTCAGAACGAACGTGCTTGTAGAATCGATATTGTAAGATAATGATGCCTTCTTCTGGCTTGAGATGGTTACGTACCAGAGCACACAATTCCTCATAGTCCTTGTCCATTGGACTTGAAGGCGAGAGAAAATTCTTTATGAGTCCATAGATTTTCGGACCGCAATCTGTGAGGTAGATCGCTCTGCACCTAACTGCGTCAGTGGGTTTCCCCATTTTGTTTGCCACGAAGTACTGGTCCAGGCGAGCTACAAAATCTGTCCAGTCCGCTCCCTCCACGAATCTCTCCAGAATTCCAATTGTGCTCATTTTTGCATGCGAAGGTTCTTAAGTTACCTAGTCGCCAAATGTTACGTATGTAATAACTCGATAGACTGAATACTGTAAACTAACACAGGTATAAATCTGGCTCTGCTTCATTAGGGCCCAAAGTGATTACATTACATGATGGCTTGCCTTTTATACCTGGGCTGCACTCATGTGCGTACAACCCAATGACCTCCGACAGTCACGCCATCTGGTGGATGGTAACCCCAAGCATACATACATGACAGGTGGGGAAAGAGAGAGGGTGAGAGAGAGAAGGTTAGAGAGAGAGAAAAGTTGAGAGAGAGAGAGAAGAAAGAGAAAGGTTGAGAGAGAGAGGTAAAGAGAGAGGGAAGAGAGCAACAGAGAAAGGAGAAAGAGATAGAAGTGAGGAAAGGGAATGAGAAACAGAAAGAGAAAATTTGATTGGGAGAGAGAGAAATAGAAAAATAGGAATAGAGAAAGAGAAAAGGGGAAAAAAATTTGAGAGAGAGAGAGAGAGAGAAATAGAGATCCTGAGATTCACAGAGAGAAAACAGAAATCTCAATCCAGGGGCTCAGACTCGAAACATTGCCCCAGCTCAGCATTCCGTGTGGTAACAAATGGGAATCTGTTTCACCTCCGCCACCTCCAGGCTAGATCCAAGGTTGTCCCATCCTCTGTCATCGAACTACAGTATGCAGACGATGCTTGCATCTGCGCACACTTGGAGGCCAAACTTCAAGCCATTATCAACACCTTCACCGAGGTATATGAAAGCATGGGCCTTAAACTAAACATCTGTAAGACAAAGGTCCTTTACCAACCTGACCTCCCGGTTATCAAAATCCACGGCTCGGCCTTGGACAACGTGGACCATTTTCCATACCTCGGGACCCTACTGTAAGCAAGGGCAGACATCGATGACGAAGTCCAACACGGCCTCCAGTGTGCCAGCGCAGCTTTCTGTCGCCTGAAGAAGAGAGTGTTGAAGACCAGGCCCTCAAATCTGGCACCAAGCTTATGATCAACAGGGCAGTAGTGATACCCACCCTCCTATATGGTTCAGAGAGGCGGACCATATACAGTAAACACCTCAAAGTACTGGAGAAGTACCACCAACGCTGCCTCTGCAAGACTCTGCAAATCTGTTGGGAAGACAGACGTACCAACATCAGTGTTCTCGCTCAGGCCAATATCCCCAGCATCGAAGCCCTGACCACGCTCGATCAGCTCCGCTGGGCGGGCCACATCGTCCACATGCCTAACACGAGACTCCCAAACAAGCGCTCTTCTCGGAGCCTCAACACGGCAAGTAGGCCCCAGGTGGGCAGAGGAAATGTTTCAAGGACACCCTCAAAGGGTCCTTGATAAGGTGCAACATCCCCACCGGCACCTGGGAATCCCTGGCCCAAGACCGCTCTAAATGGAGGAAGCGCATCTGGGAGGGCACTTAGCACTTCGAGTCTCATTGCTGAGAGCAACTATAAACCAAGTGCAGACATCGGAAGGAGCGTGTGGAAAACCAAATTCCCCACCCACCCTTTCCTTCAACCACTGCCTGCCCCGCCTGTGACAGAGAATGTAGGTCCCGCATTGGACTGTTCAGCTACCTGAGAACTCATTTTTAGAGTGGAAGCAAGTAATCCTCGACTTCGAGGGACTGCCTATGATGATGTTGATGGTGATGCTCACCTCACATTATACAGTAGCCCAGATATAGGTGCGAAAAATAAAGATTTAATACATAATCAATATAGCTACAAACAACTACCAGAACATTAAACAGTGCAGAAAAATAAAATAAAAGCACATTTACCACCCTTGTGCATTTCCTCATAACCCCTCTTATGCGTGCCTAACCCGTGACTTCACCTCAGTGACTCCCTTGTGGTTCATGGGTCTGGGAAGGCTGCTGTCTTCCCTGTGTGGAAGCTGCAGATGTCGTTCTAGGATGCCCTCGAGCAGCTTTGGGCCTGAAAGGGCCGGCTGGAGACTGGTTAATCCCCTCCTGGGACGGTTCAGTCTGGCTTGGCTCGGGCGAGGCCATGCGTGGAGGCACTGGCGGAGTGGCACCTCTGGGGCCAGGAATGCTGCGAGCCGGAGGGAGTGATCATCCATCTCCTGGCCCGAGGAGCCTGAGTAACTCACCAGGGGCGGCACAATAGCACCACCACCAATCTGGCCCATGGCCCGTGGTGGACCCAGCCGCAAAAGCAGCACTGAGGTCTCGGGGGGCATCCAGCTGAGACTGCATGCGAGCAGCCACAGTCTGAAAGCCACCAGATATGACAGCACTTAGAAGCTCCGTCGACTCTAGCAGAGCCACGGTCATCCTCTCCAAAGCTGCACCGATACGCTCGTTCCCTCGCGCCTGTGCTGCAATGGCAGCTGCCACATCACCCTAAGGGTGAATTTCCCGTGGGAATAACACCCCAATTAAGAATGCAAATTTCAACTTTGCACAGCTAATAAGACTGGAACACTTTTTTATGGTCAAAAAGCTGAATTTGGATCCAATGGCCATCGCAAACATTGCGGCGCTAATCAGGGAAAAAAGCTCTTAATGCCACCAGCTTTCTGGCGGCACTGAATTTCGGGGCCCCTGTTTCTTTAAAGTTAAGGGCCACCGACAATGAGTGTAGTCAATGCCCTCGTTTGAGGCTCAAGTTGTCAGGTGACATGGCTCAATGGCAGCCTCCTTTGTGAAGTCAAGGCGCCAGTTACCTAGGGCCCAAGTTTCAGGCCGCGCCTAAAATGGCGCAGCCCGGACCTGGACGCCCGTTTTTCGCGCCACAAAGTGCGCCTAAAAAAAACTTACCTATTCTCCGCTTCCCTGCAGGTCCTCTGGAGCTGGGCGCGGTGCAGCACGAGCTGTAGGGGGCGGAGCCAGGTCCCTGCGCTGAAAGCAGTGCCAGGACCTAGCTCCAGGCGCCCAAAACTGTGGGAGGGGCCCAAAGCACGCAGCCCATAGCCCTGGCCGAATGGGCTCACTGGGGCTGCATGGATAAGGCTCCTCCCACCCGACCGGAGCCGACCCGACCCCCGCTCTCCCCCCTCCCCCACCACCGGCGACCCGACCCCCGCTCTCCCCTCCACGACTCGACCTCTGCTTCCCCCCGCCCCCCACCCGGCCGGACCTCCATGACTCTCTCTCTCCCCCCCTCCCCTGACCTCTGCGACTCTTCCCCCCCCCCACCCCCCTGACCTCCGCGACTCTCTCCCCCCGAGACCTGACGTCACCTACCTGTAAATCCAGCCCGAAGTCTTGGGCCCGGCCATTCAGCCTCCTTATCTCCCTCCCCACCCCCTCCCCTCCCTCCCTCCCCTCCCCTCCCTCCTCTCTCCACCCTTCCCTCCCTCCTCTCTTCCCCTCCCTCCCTCCTCTTCCCCCCTCCTCCCTCCTCTCTCCCCTCCCCTCCCTCCTCTCTCCCCCTCCCTCTTCCTCTCTCCCCTCCCTCCCCCCTCCTCCTCCCTCCTCCCCCCCTCCTCTCCTCCCCCTCCCCTCCCTTCTCCTCCCCTCCCTCCTCCTCTCCCCCCCCTCCCTCCTCCTCCCTCCCCCTCCCTCACTCCTCCTCCCTTCCCTCCTCTCTCCCTCCCCCTCCCTCCTCTCTCCCCCTCCCCTCCCTCCTCTCTCCTCCCCTTCCTCCTCTCTCCTTCCCTCCTTCCCTCCCCTCCTCTCTCCTTCCCTCCCTCCTCCTTCCTTCCCTCCCTCCCTCCTTCCCTCCCTTCCTCCTCTCTCCTTCCCTCCCTCCCTCCTCTCTCCCTTCTCCTCCTCCCCCTCCTCCCTCCCCCCTTCTCCTCCCCCCCTTCTCCTCGCCCCTCCTTTTGCTCACCACTCTTCTCCTCCTCCCACCCCCCTCCTCCCCCCCACCCTCCACCTCTCCCCCCACCCCACCCTCCTTCTCCCCTCCACCCCCCACCCTAACCCCCTCTACCTCCCTCCTCCTTCCTCCCCCTCTCCCCCACCCCCCTTCTCCCCCTCCACACCCTTCTCCCCCTCCACCCCCACCCCACTTCTCCCCACTCCACCTCCCCCCCACTTCTCCCCCTCCACCTCCCTTCTCCCTCCCCACTCCCCCCACCCCCTTCTCCTCCCCCCCACCCCCTCCCCCCCACACCCCCTTCTTCTCCTACCCCCCACCCCCCTTCTCCCCTCCACCCCCCCTTCTCCCCCTCCCCCCTTCTCCCCCTCCCCCCCCCCACCTTCTCCCCCTCCCCTCGCTGTCAGAAACACAGACACTGACAGACAGAGAGTGAGAAACACACACACACAGACAGACAGAGAGCTAGAGACACTGAGAGAGATACACTGGGGGGGCCATCCCAGCACGCTGTTGGCGGAATCCCGGTGCTGCAGTCGGTAAGTAGAACATGTTTTATTTATTGATTTTTTAATTTTTTTTTATTTTTTATTAATTTTTTTGATTGATTTATTGGTTGATTTATTGATGTATTTATCATTTATTATTGATGATGGCTCTTTATTTGTAAAACTGAAGTGTTTAATGTTTGTAAACTTCCCTTTAAACCGCGCCCCCCCCCCACCACCCCCCCCCCCACCCCCCCGCATTCCCTACGCCTGATTTGCAACCGACGCCTAATTTTCTAAAGTGTAGACAAGGTTTTTTTGAGCGTACAAAAATCTTCACTTACTCCATTCTAAGTTGGTTTGGAGTAAGTTTTCACTGCCGAAACTTTGAAAACAGGCGTAAGTGGCCGGACACGCCTCCTTTTGAAAAAAAAATTCTGTTCCAAAGTGAAACTGTTCTAACTGACCAGAACTGGAACAAACTAAATGGCGAGAATTTGAATTTCTAAGATACCCCATTCTAGACCAGTTGCTCCAAAAAAACAGGAGCAACTGAGGCCGAAACTTGGCCCCATTGCTGCTGAGTAAGGTTCAGGTCGGAAAAATGCTCCCTGAAGATCTGCTGTCCTGCACAGTGGTCTGTTCTGCTCTCCTCTCCTAGCTGCTCCTGCTCGCTCCTGTCTTCTTGGCTGCTCCTCCTCATCCTCCAGCCCAAAGGCAGCCCTAGCAGACCACCCATGACTGCAGTAAAACTGTTTTGAAAGCAGCCAAAAACAGTGCAGGACCTGCAACATCTTCTTTGCAGAAGTCAGGAATCTGATATAGAAATGAGAAAACAGGCTAAGATAAACGCACAAAAGTTAACCAGCAGCCACAAATGACAAGCCAGCAACTAACCTGCACAGAGTGGATGAGCCCTTTAAACAGAGTTTGTGCCGGGTCTTTGCGTGGCGAGTCGGGTGCTTGGGCAGACCAATTTCACAAGAGTCCCACAATAAGCATAGGATGCTCATTTAAATATTTTAATGACCGATTTGAATACACTCAGCAAACGCCCTGGAAGCCTCTGGAGAGTCGCGATCCAATATGGCATGGAACGAGCGCATACGCGCCCCCCCACCATATTGGATACTGCCGCAATGAATTTCAAGGCCTAAGATGGCACCATCCACATGATAATATCACATAATAATTAGACTGTTTTCTAATGAATACCTTTTCTATCAGCAAAGCTGTTCCCCATGTTAACTACTGAAGTAAACTGTACCCTATATTAGACAAAGGTTAAATACAAAAAGAGGATTCTCTCCAATCGGACTTGTTTCAAAAGTCAAACAATTAAATAGTGTCATGTATGTACTTTTGGGATCACTTGCCACTAGATGGCATCACTGTTGGAGGTCATTGGGCTGCACGTACGTGTGTGCAGCCCAAGTATTTTGTACATTAGTCACATTGGGCATTAATAAAGCAGAGCCACGGTCATACCTCTTGGACTTAAACAGCACTCAGTCTAACAGTTATTGCATACAAAACAAATAGAACTGTGATGTATTTCTGTTGATGCTTGAATATTTTACTTTTAAATAGTGAGTGTGTATAATATTATTGGCAGAACATCTTGGAAAAGATGCTGGCTCAGATACACTACATAATTCACTCCCCACCTCCTACCAATGCCCAGACGCTAGTCAGCTGGCGTGTGCAAAAAGCACACTGGCTGTTTGCCTCTGTTTTCACCCTGGAGGAGCGGCAATAGCGGTAGTGAGCTTTTCTGGGTGGATGGCCAGCTTCCAGGGCCCCACTAGGGTTTTCTGGGCCAGTGTCGGAAGGGCGTGGAACATTAGCATCCTAAAGAGGCAAGCCAGTGTGCAACGCCTCTGGTTGCAACACCAGCTCAATTTTTGACTCCCACCCGACCAGTAGCATAAGACCATAAGAACATAAGAAATAGGAGCAGGAGTAGACCATTTGGCCCCTCGACCCTGCTCCGCCATTCAATAAGATCATGGCTGATGTGATCATTGTCTCAGCTCCACTTCCCTGCCCGCTCCCCATAACCCTTTACTCCCTTATCGCTCCAAAATCTGTCCATCGCTGCCTTAAATATATTCAATGACCCAGCCTCCACAGCTCTCTGAGGCAAAAAATTCCATAGCTTTACAACTCTCTGAGAGAAGAAATTCCTCCTCATCTCAGTTTTAAAATGGCTTTTTATTCTGAAACTATGCCCCCTAGTTCTAGATTCCTCCACCAGTGGAAACATCCTCTCTGCATCTACCCTGTCGAGCCCCCTCATTTTCTTATATGTTTCAATAAGATCACTTCTCATTCTTCTGAACTCCAATGAGTATAGGCCCAGCCTACTCAACCTTTCTGTATAAGTCAGACCCTTCATTTCAGGAATCAACCTAGTGAACCTTCTCTGAACTTCCTCCAATGCAAGTATATCCTTCCTTAAATAAGGAGACCAAAACTGTATGCAGTACTCTAGGTGTGGCCTCATCAATACCCTGTACAATTGCAGCTGGACTTCCTTGCTTTTATACTCTATCTCCCTTGCAATAAAGGCCAACATTCCATTTGCCTTCCTGATTACTTGCTGTACCTGCATGCTAACTGTTTGTGTTTCATGCACAAGGACCCCCAGCTCTCTCTGTACTGCAGCACTTTGTAATTTTTCTCCATTTACTTTATAATTTGCTTTTTTATTTTTTCTGCCAAAGTACATGACCTCACACTTTCCCACATTATACTCCATCTGCCAAATGTTTGTCCACTCACTTAGCCTGTCTATATCCCTTTGCAAATTTTTTCTGTCCTCCTCACAACTTGCTTTCCCATCCATCTTTGTATCATCAGCAAACTTGACTACATTATACTCGGTCCCTTCATCCAAATCATTAAAATAGATTGTAAATAATTGAGGTCCCAGCACCGATCTCTGTGGCACCCCACTAGTCCCACACAAGAGATTAGTGTGCAAAATTAAAGCACATGGTATTGGGGGTAATGTACTGAAGTGGCGAGCGAATTGGTTTGCAGACAGGAATAAATAGGTCCTTTTAAGAATGGCAGGCAGTGACTAGTGGGGTACCGCAAGGTTCAGTGCTGGGACCCCAGCTATTTACAATATACATTAATGATTTAGACAAAGGAATTTGATGTAATATCTCCAAGTTTGCAGATGACACTAAGCTGGGTGGCAGTGTGAGCTGTGAGGAGGATGCTAAGAGGCTGCAGGGTGACTTGGACAAGTTAGGTGAGTGGGCAAATACATGGCAGATGCGGTATAATGTAGATAAATGTGAGGTTATCCACTTTGGTGGTAAAAACAGGAAGGCAGATTATTATCTGAATGGTGACAGATTAGGAAAAGGGGAGGTGCAACGAGACCTGGGTGTCATGGTACATCAGTCATTGAAAGTTGGCATACAGGTACAGCAGGCAGTGAAGAAGGCAAATGGCATGTTTGCCTTCATAGCAAGAGGACTTGAGTAAAGGAGCAGGGAGGTCTTACTACAGTTGTACAAGGCCTTGGTGAGGTCACACCTTGAATATTGTGTACAGTTTTGGTCTCCTAATCTGAGGAAGGACATTCTTGCTATTGAGGGAGTGCAGCGAAGGTTCACCAGACTGATTCCCGGGATGACAGGACTGACATATGAAGAAAGATTGGATTGACTAGGCTTATATGCAATGGAATTTAGAAGAATGAGAAGGGATCTCATAGAAACATCTAAAATTCTGACAGGTTAGATGCAGGAAGAATGTTCCCGATGTTGGGGAAGTCCAGAACCAGGGGTCATAGTCGAAGGATAAGGGGTAAGCCATTTAGGACCGAGATGAGGAGAAACTTCTTCACTCAGAGAGTTGTGAGCATGTGGAATTCCCTGCCGCAGAAAGTTGTTGAGGCCAGTTCATTGGATATATTCAAAAGGGAGTTAGATGTGGCCATAACGGCTAAAGGGATCAAGGGGTATGGAGAGAAAGCAGGAATGGGGTATTGAAGTGCATGATCAGCCATGATCATATTGAATGGCGGTGCAGGCTCGATGGGCTGAATGGCCTACTCCTGCACCTATTTTCTATGTTTCTATGTTTCTATGTTACTGTTTGCTAACCGGAAAACGTCCCATTTATCCCGACTCTCTGTTTTCTGTTAGTTAGCCAATCCTCTATCCATGCTAATATATTACCCCGTGAATTTTTATCCTCTGCACTGTGTAGCCATTGTTCCAAGCTGTAACGGCTGTAGTGAGCTAAGTAATGCCGACCTCAGGTAAGTGTGATTGGTTTTTTAAAACTCTTTTTGCGATTTATGTTGTCGTGGCATGGGCTCTGTATTGGGAATGTTTTTGGTGGGGTTTTTTCAGGTTTTTCTTTTTCTCCCCAGACTTCTCTTAGAACGCTCTCAGACTGGCTCTTTTTGCATGCTCAGGATTTTTGCATGCTCAACCTACCTAGCGCCCAAAGAGAGGTGTGCATGATATATTCTTATGACATCTCAAACACACACATATGTCTCTACAGGAACTTGTTAAGTGAACTTGTCACCTGAAGCTTTTATTGTATGTGCAGTCGTAGTTGTATTACCACAGTAGTCCATTAAGTGGAGCAGTCGTCCACGAGGTAGAGCTCTATATTACACTTCTCCCTCCTTAATGAAGAAGTAATCATAACAAATAATCATAATATATAACTTAAATGGAACACACAAAAAAAGATATCGACTTATTTTGCCATATTTACAAATCAAAGTTAACGACTGTTTTCTTGTTTCGAAGAGGATGCCTTCGTTCTTGAACGGAAGCTTCCAAACATGGTGTCAAACTTAGACTGATTCTAGACTGAGCCTGAGGAAAGTTTTCTCTGACTATCTACAACTTCAGACTGTTTGTCTGCCTGACTCTGACTCAGACTTAAATTTTGACATTCTCTTGGAATTGTTTCCAGTATATCTGATGTAGAATTTGCTACTATTACTCCATTTGTAACTAGACTAGCTGACTCATTCGAAATAATTGAATCATTCCAACTTTCAACTTGTTCCACATCTTTAGTTAAAATATGATCAATGTGAACAAACCTAACCTGTTCATTATCAAACATCTTTACCAAATATGTGTGAGGACCACATATCTTCACTATTCTTCCTGGCAACCACTTTAACCATTTATGATGATGGTCCTTCAATCTAATCTTCTGATTCAATTTTCTCTCTTACTCTACCCCTATCATGATGTTCTTTCTGTCTTAATTGTTTCTTTTCTATTGACTGTGCCAGGTTTGGCTTTAATAACGAGTACCTGATTTGTGGCTGTCATTTGAGAAACAACTCTGCTGGTGTTCTACCAGTAGTTGTATGAGCAGTATTACAAAAAGTAATCAGAAAATTTGCCAATTTGCGGTCCAACAACAATTGTCGTTTCTTTGGATTTGGATCCAACATTTGCTTGATGAGGGCAAGTTTTACAATTTGTACTGTGCGCTCTGCTGCACCATTTGAAACAGGGTAGTATGGTGGAACCTTGGTATGTTTCACACCATTTCAGCTCATGAACTGTGCAAATTCTTCTGAACAAAATTGCAGCCCATTATCAGACACAATTTCTTCTGGGAGGCCAAATGAAGAAAACAATCTTCACAAATTATCTATTGTTTTACTTGTAATTTTCCGCATCAGAACCACCTCTACTGACTTTGAATGACTATCAATCACAAAGAACAGTTGCTGTCCTTGCTCAGCAAAAGCTACATGTAACCTTTGCCACACCCTGGGAGGCCATCATCATCATAGGCAGTCCCTCGAACGAGGATGACTTGCTTCCACACCAAAAGGGATGAGTTCATAGATATTTCAATGCAAGATCCAATATTCCAGTCCTGAACTCCAGGAGTGGAAGATGCCTGTGCGTGGATTTTTTTAACATGTGGTGACCGTTACACATCAGCCACTACATGGGCTTGATAGAACTAGACCTTTATCTAGTAGCAAGGGTTAACCAGGATGACTGGAGACCTGCTCTGCTGTGCGGACCTAGTGCACACACACTGGGAGGCCATATCCATGGCTGTAATGGTACTGATGGTGATTTCTTGCTTACCGATTAACATGTTGTACACTGACTGACGATGTATTCTATATCTTTATCTAAACCTGACCACCATAAGTAACTGCATGCAAAACCCTTGGTCAAGCACATTCCCAGATACTTGTCATGAAGATCTCCTAATTTTTTTGACCTGAACTTATTTGGTATATCTACTCTTGCACCCCACATGATATAATCTTTATCCACTGATAAATCATTCCTATGAATGAAATATGGATGAATATCTTTCTCTGATACTGGTTTGGCCAGCCATTTGCGATGTAATCATACAGTTTTGACATAACTGGGTCATGCTTGGTTGCTCTACCATTCTCTTCAGCTGTGACTGGCAGCTCATCACTTCTTCCCTATTGAGTGCAACTTGTGATGGGGATGACAAGCTGGACATAGCATCAGAATTACCATCTGACTTTGGTACAACAACAATGGGTGTAGCCCAATTAATTAGATCTACCTTAGAGATAATGTTCTCAGTTTCTAGTCTTTTGAGTTCTTGCTCAACTTTCTCCTTGAGTGTGTATTGTACGGGACGTGGCTTGCAGTAAACTGTTCTAGCGTCCTTCTGTATTCTGACACTCGGCTTGAAGCCTTGGATCGGACTGTTTCACGGAAGACCTTTGGATACTGCTTGATGACATTATCCTTCGATGCAAATCTCGTTTCAACATGAAAAATCTCATTCCAATTTAGTTTCGGTGATCCCAACCAATTTCTACCTATTAAGGCAAGATTGTCTCCTGCCATTACTATGAGAGGCAAGCTCTGAAACTGATCCTTGTATTTCACTGGTACGGTGATACATCCTACCACATGAATTTGCCTCGCAACTCTATTTTTGACTTCTCCAGTGGAAAATCACTCAACTTTTTGAGATTTAGCGATTCCGGTACTACACTCATGGATGCATCAGTGTCGATTTCCATGGATATCCTGGTTCCTGCAACGTCTACTTGGCTGATGATACATTGCGAATCATTGTTAGGTACCCTCCTGCTCCTGATGATGTGTATCTCCAGAACCTCCTCATCATGTTCCTTCTCTTCAATGCTATGTCGTCTCTGGTGATTTCTACATATATCATTGAAAGTCGGTTTACTCGTCAGTTGGCAAGCCTTTGCAAGATGCTCTGTTTTCTTGCAGAAGAAACACTATGGACAGCTGTGAGCAATATGTTGTCCCGGACACCAATAGCATGACTTCAACGTGCTGTTACCTTGGCCAGTTGCTGAGGCCTTGGGGCACAACTGACTTTTACTTTTAACCTGCAGGCTATTCACCTTGATTTGTCTGACGACTGGAAATGGTGTGAAATTCTCGGGAATGTTGGTTGGCCATATCCATCAACATAGCTGTCTGACAAGCTAAATCAAAAGTCAATTTATGGGTTGTCAACAACTGATTGCTTAATTTTTCATCCCACAAACAATGCGGTCACACAATGCTTGGTCTTGAAAGCTTCTGAAATGACAGTGAATAGATAGTTTCTTTAATGCTACAAAGTACTCACTGATAGGCTCGTCATGTAATGGATCTCATAGTCTGAAACGATAACTTTCAGCAATTTCCAGGGACTCAGAACTGTAGTGCTGTTCTAACTTGGTTAGAATCTCCTTCAGTGGTATGTCCTTTAGCTTGATGGGAACAAAAATAATTTTCAGGATTTCATACACCTCGGGGTTTGCTTCAGTCAGGAAAATAGCCCGCTTTCTTTCTAACACCAGCCGGTTACGGTTTTCATCATCACGGACTTCGACGATACTATTTGCGGTGAAAAACATTTCTAGCTGCTCCACACATGCTTCAAAAGTCTCTCGGTTGCAATGGAACTCACCCAAGCGCCCTATTATTCCCATAGGTGCAGCCATCTGGACTCTTCAGTTCAGCTAAGTGTTCTTGAAAATTACCGTGGATTTTTAGCTATGCTGCAAAACAAGGAACCTCACAAAATTTCTCTGTTGGTTCGCTGGATCATCCACCAACAGAAATATCAGCTCGGGAATCTGATAATCCTATCCTCATTAGCCAAATGTGATATATTCTTATGACATCACAAACACACACATAGAAGATAACTCTGTAGGAACTTGTCATGAGACCTTGTTACCTGATGCTTTTATTGCATTTACAGCAGCAGTTGCATTACCACAATAGTCCACTAGGTGGAGCAGTAGTCCGCTAGGTGGAGCTCTATATGACAGTGTGCAACACCTCCTTTTCCACTCCACCCACACTCAGAGCCCAGCTACCTAAATTTGCTTACCGAGGTGCAAAACTTTTTCCAGGCGGTATCAGGACCGCCCCGCCATCATTAACGCCCTGAAATCCTAAAAGCTGAAAACCCAGCCCACTGTGTCTGACCTGTCCTAAATGACTCTCTTTGCAGGTTCATGTCATTAGCATGTGTCAGTGGCACTGGTTCTCCTCCCTCTAGCAGTGGCCTGCACATAGAATCTGGGGCTGGAGATGCAGCCGGTGCTGCAGGCCTTCAGTGGGGATAAAATGGTCACTGGTTGCAAGGTCTTCTGGCTGCTGCCAAAAATAGCAACCAGAACGTGCCCAGCTCTGGGATCTTTCTCGTGCTGTAAAAGAAGGTAGCTACTTTCCGGTAGGCTCAAATAGGTAGACCCAGGCTGCACTCAGATCCTGTGATTAAAGTAGGGTGGGCACATGGCCTAATGCCTGCTTCCACTCAGTACCTGACCAACATTCCTGGATGAAAACAAGATGAGAGGTGCCACTAGTTTCCTCCCGTCTTGTTTGTATATTATTACAATGCCTGCGGCTGTTGCAGGAACAATCACTTTTCCTCCCACCTTACTTCAGGGGAAACCCTGAAAATTCCTGGGAAATACTAATAGGGCAAAGACACAGCTTAACTGCTTTGCTCCTTCTTTCTCTGTTTTTCATTTGGCAATCAAGTCTTTCCTGGGCACAAAGGGGAAGGAAAATGTCCCCCATTGAGTCCAACAGTGTGAAAGAGGTGAACTAGATTTCTGAAAATTCTAGAACACTGAAGCACTCTAGGTTTACAATGATATCAGCTGATGTTATTTCAGGTCCCTCACACTATCAAGCTAGGTAGTTCATCCCAGATGTTATTGCCCTTTCCCTCATTGCATCATCAGCACTTAACACAATGGAACCAGAAACAAATGTAAGGAAAATATAAATCCTTTAACCAATTTCCCAAGTTTCCCTGCAAGTCACACACCCTGACTTGGACTTATATTACCATTCCTTCACCATCACTGGGTCAATATCCTGAAATTGTCTGCCTAACATCAGGAGTACGAGCTCCATCAATACAAGCACTGCAACAGTTCATGGACAAAGCTCACCACCACCTTCTCAGGGTAACTAGGGGTGGGCAGGACATGTGCATTTTCCAAAGCTGCCCACATTACGAGAACAAATGAGATAAAAATGGAAGTGTTTGATTTTATCTTTAAGTTAAAATTGCACCTTTCACCAAATTAATATTTTATTTGTTCAATAAAGCTTTGCAATGCCATTTATCATAGAATCAGATAGAAGGAGGCCATTTAGACCATGGTGCCTCCGACGGTGCTTTGTCGGTTATGTTTCAATAAATAGTTTCTGTTAGTATTGTGTGTTTAAACATCTAGCACTTGAGTTGATTGTCAAATATTAAAGCAGTGTTGTAGAGTCCAAACACAGCAGATCCTCTCTTTCAAAGTGACTTGAATACTTGTTTGTGAATATAACACAACACAGCTAATGGTTTGGCCATAATATACAGCTACAAAGCCATTCTTATTGAAATTTACTGCAGAACAGGTTTTTAGACACCTGTATAGATTCTCAGGTACTAATGGTAAAACCTCAGAAGAAATGTTTGAAGGCAATATGCAAATGGTAATTATAATTCATTCCTTCACTTACCGGCATTATTTTTTTGTTAAATCACTGCTTGCAACTTTCTCTGATAAAAATAAATTGATTGCGGTTCTTAAAGATATAGATACCAGAATTATTATTTTTTCAAATTCAGGCTTCTCTAAACAATTATGGCTATTTTGCCAGAATGACACCATTTTGGCTGCCAAGGCAGCTAAAGTTTACCGGTTAATATAAAATAAGAGAGCGAGAGGGAGATTTTAGCCATCTTATTTGGTATCTTAAAGTTCAGCTGCTCTTCATCAGGCACTGCAGCCTTCTCACTTGCACAGTAAGTGAATTAACTTTCCACCATAACTGTTTAAAGAACTCCCATTATTATTTGTCTTGAACCACTTAGGAGGCATTGCTGTTAGAATTATTGATCAAATACTAAAGCACAATTCTAAAATATATCACCGGTGCATCACTTAAAAATAAGCACTCAGTATTACTCTGTTCATAAATAAAAACATTCATTCTTCTGTAGGACTGCAAAAGATCACAAAGAAGTTTGCAATAAGGCACATGCTTGTTGTTTGGAATTTGGCAGGTACTGCGTCTAGAACCTGATGTTTTAGATTTTCTGGTTCAGTGAATAGAAGATGAATCATTCCTAAGAGAGGAAAGAATCATCTGCCCCAGCAAAAGGATAAGGTTAAAAATAAATAAGCAATAAAAATGCTTCCTTTTAGGGAGTTATGTTTGGTGTCAGAAAAGTGCATCCAAAGACATAACATATTTTATAGTTTAAACATCAATTTAAGATGAGCGACTTTACAATGCCCCATCTGGAATCTAAGCCCTGTAAAGCTCATGGCAAGTAGTTTTAAACACACTGTAGGGAGTTAACATATGTAAAGGGAGTGTAAGTGGTATGTGTGAAAATATGACAAAGTGGTTTATGTTGGATGAAAAACTTCTTTCCTGTTGGTGACAAGACAGATCAAGCTATTCTTCAGTCCGTAAGAGTTTAACAGATTCAATGAGTGCTGCGTGCAAAGAATTATCAATCAGTGGTTTCATATTCTTATTTTAAGCAGAGAACCTAAAATTAATAAAGAGTCTAGTGAGAAATTGGGGGAATTTGCACCCAGGCACGGCGCTACTAACGACAGCCGTTAATTCAGCAGAAGTTTAGCGGCGATAACCAGTAACCAATAGCGCCCTGCTCCGCCGTACCGGTGATGAAACATCATAACCATGCACAGCGATCCGTTTTCACCCGAAGCGAAAATTCGGGAGTGCCCACTGAAGCTAGGCCGGGCAATGCCAGTGACAGCTTCAAGGGGCGCGTACCAGGCTATAGGCTGCTCACGGGGCGCTAGTTAAAGGGGAGGTGGTGCTCGCAAAAAAAAATATTTACTGACTTACTAGTCGGGTCCCATTGCATCATGGCAGCCCGCTCCCTGGTGGTCCAGGTAGGGACCCGCAGAGTCAACAGCTTGGCCCTTCCCTTTAATGAAGGGGAGGGCCCCTTCTATGCAGCAGTGCTACGTGTCCCAGCGCGTACCGCTGCACACCTCTCCTTTTGCTTCTGCCTCGCTCATGTCCCACAGAGCAAATGGAGTATGTTATTTTGTGCTCCACTTGCTCTCGGGGGCGGTAACTCCAATAGCGTGAGCGGGGCGGGACTTCCGCGCCTGCCGTAGGAACTCTCGTCTCGTGGCTGTTACCGCTCCCAAACATGGCGCTACGCAATTTCCCCCCCTCTCAGTCTAATTGCTCTCAGTCCAATTAAACTTCTACAGATACTTTGCTGTGCAAATATGTTAGCAGTTAAAAATGGTTTTGTATACCAGTGTTTTGTTGACACAAATGGTCTTAATATAATTAAGTGCATTGAATGCAGCAGAGGCCAACCATGTAATCAAAAGGTTTCACTGAAAAAGTGAAACAGCAATTAATTTTCATTTTTTTATAGTGCATATGAACTACAGATTACATCTACATGCATGCTTTATGTTTTCTGGGCTGAAGATTAAAAAAAGGCATTTTTAGTATTTATTCAAGGGCAGTGGTGTTGAACCTGCAGCTGTGGGGCCACTTTCAGCCCTGATCTCTTATAATCATTACCCTTGAACCCAGACAAACTTGATGCTATTGCTGCATTTACATGTTTCTTTTTTGTCAGTTGGTTCTGTTTGAATTCTGTGGTCCTGGCGATTTGAAAAAAAGGTTGTTTTTAGCACTGCTGCCTCATTGGTGAATAAACCTGAAATAGAACACCAAAATTAATTAGTATCAGCAATTTGAGATATATACAAATCAATGAGAATTAATCAATTATTTATGGGCCCCAAGGCCGATGAAGACAAAAACATGGTCACCCACTCCTATAGTATTAAGAAAGGCATGACATAGATCAGTGAGGCGCTGATGGCTATGAAGAGGGATTCGATGAATGCCGGGGGATCCTACTTATGTTGGATACAAGCTAGCATGATACTTATTTTAAAAATAGTTAACAAAACAGGCCTAGGCAATTGCACACTCATTGGGTGAAATTGATCTTGGGGGGGGGGGGGGGGGGCGGGGAGGGAAGACTAAAACAGGCAATAGCAATCGGGCCATTTTGCACTCTGCCCGATTTTCTTTTCCAATGTAGTCAAATCGGGCAAGGTGTAAAATGAACTGTCAATTCGCTAACTTCCATTTCGCACTACTGCCGAAGAATAATTTAATCTGTGTGTCAAAACTGGGTAAAATAATGCAATGAATTATCATTAATAAAGTAGAAGACTATCTATACGATAATATACTAAATGGGAGCCAACACAGAATGGGAAGAGGTCCTGCCTGGCTAACCACTTTGACATTTCTGAGGAGGTAACATCCATAGTGGATGTGGAAAGCCCTATAAAATAGTACACCTGGACTTCCAATATATATTTGACAAAGTTCTGCATGAAAGATTACTGTTTAACCATAAAGAAGTGGGAAGTCAAGATAATAATTGGGAATGGATGAGGATTGCTTTAAGGATAGGAAGCAACAAGTATTTGTTTGCAAAGTGAATTCAGTATTGGGTGTGAGTGGAGCACCTCAATGAATGGTGTTGGGGTGATATAGATTAATGACCTAGATTCAGGAAGTCAAAACAAAATGGTCAAATTTATAGATTAAAGCAAAATAATTTGAGCAGTTAATTTTTAAAAGGCAGCCAAGGATGTCTTCGATAAAACCTATAAGTAGATGGACCAGTAGCAGATAGAATTCAGTACAGATAATTGTGAATTATTCCACAAAGAAAAATGAGTGACAGGTGTAATCACGAATTGTGTTGTTTCCCAAGAGTAAAATTCAAAGGGGTCTTGGGGTGTTAGTCAACTTGAGGCTTGACTTGTTATGTCACCGCAGAACAGCAATTAGAAACACAATAACGATGCTGAAATTTATACCCACATTAGGAAAATACAAGTCAAAGGATCTCATGCTAAAACTAGTGCTGTGATCAGACCACATCTTGAGTATTAAGTCCAGTTTTAATCACCTAGACAAAAGGAAGTTGAAACTGAGGGAAAGCAAATTTAAGACTAATTACAGAAATTCTCTTCACACAAAGAGTGGTCAACATGTGGCATAAACCACTGTATAGAGAAGGAAGGCAAAAATCCTGGAATCATTTAAAAAAACAGCTAGATATGATATTGGATTGTAGGTTTTTCTGAATAGATGATGAACTAGAATAGTCTTAAAGCCTTCCTCATCCATATTCATCTGTGATCACTCATTTGTCATATTTGAACTATTATGTACTTTAGTTTCCAAAATCTTTTGTTGATTTTTCTATTAAACAAAATCCAGCCTAAATCAATAATTCTGATGAGAAAGATGAGGCATGAACTTCCCTACCATACTCCACAGTTGTTCTCCTGGGATATAATAATATCTACTTTATCCTGGGGGAAACAAGTGGCAAACATGGCTAGAAAAGTTAATAACAGAATAAGAATCATCACGATTGAACAGAACGCACATAAAGCCCTGATATTTGGGTCTGTACATAGACTGAGTGGAAGGCAGTGCAGCAGGGTTAGTATCTGCCTAATTGGGTGAATGCTGATATTCTGGCACCTCCAGATCCAGCCTTATGTTAATGATTGGGGCGCGCCTCCAGCCTGTATTAGGTTGGACACTGGGAACTCACTGGGTAGGAGTTAATTTGTTAGCATCTTTAAAAGGTGGGCAAATGACAAATGCTAATGAAACATTTTAAAGGTAACTGGCTACAAGGGTGTCCAAAAAATGCTGTAGATCTCTTTCGTGAAAATCTGAGCCTTTTCAAATGCTCTTTGGGACCAAGACTTTCTGGCACAATAGCTGGGAGGCAGGAGTCAGAGCCTGTGAGTAACTGATACAGCAGCACAGTTCTCAAACTCCCTGCTTGATAGCTGGAAAATTGGAACTCCTGTTGCAACACATGGGCACAGAGGGTTCCCCAGTTGCTGCTCCAAGGCACTCTGTACAGAGGAGAGTATGGCAGCATGCCTCTCAGGAGATGGTAGCTAGGCTCACGCTCCATGCATTACCCCAACATCCTACAAACTGTCACAAAAGATGATGGCCCATCTCAAGGAGGGGGCTTAGATAACCCCACTCATTAATTCCATTTGACAGATACATGGCCCATGTGTGCATGCCACAGTTACTGCAAGCTCTTGCCAAGCCCTCAAAAATCCTTGGGGTAGAGTTTCCGTTTTGGGTGCAATTAGGAAATTGCACAAGAGATGTGAAACTGAAGGCCTACTCCAAGCTATAGGCTGGGCCATGAAATTCTTATCCTTCCTCACTTACTCTCACACAGACAGACACACAGAAACAGTAAGCACAGTTGTTATACTATAATAGGAGCTCTGTTGGAGGAGCAGTACAAAGCTGCTGGTCACCATCGAGTTTGGGGAATGCAGTAGTGTGGTGATATTGGACAGCTGCCTCACTATCATGTTACTAATTAGTAGGAAAGGAGACTGGTGCACCATTTCATTGTTTTATATATCGATAGATAACACATTGGTTGACAGTGTAGGCAATGCCTATCCTAGACTGGAAAATGGCATAGCCAAAAACGTTGAATGCGCCGGGAAATTTTCCAACCACTGAATGCTAACACTAGGGCATAGATTGGTTGTAGGGATTCTTACTTCATGTATCACTGCCTCCCTGGTTATTCCTAGCCCACACAGACACTGTTCCTAGAGAAATCAGGTAAAGCAACTAAGTGATCCAATAGAGAGAGAATAAATATGCAAACCTACTTACAAAACATCCTTCAAAACTTTGATTTCATTTGGCTCTTTAATCTTTATTTCTGTATTGAACAGCTATCTAGTTATCCTGGATGCCCACTGTACATGGATATGTTTATGATTAAATGCAAATCTGGTCTAAATGCCAGGAAAAATTGAGGACATCATTACCACTTACCCCCCCCCCCCCCCCCCACCACAAACCCCTACTAAAATGTTGCCACTATGGGGATGAATTTCCTTGGAGATTCTCCTGCTCTGCCACCATAACTTTGGGCAGAGGACTGGCTGAAACCCCGTTTATGTGTGTAAGTGGTGTTTCTATTAAACTCGGTCAAATTTAGGGCAGCGGAACAGGAGAAACTCCCAGGAAATTCAGCTCCTAAAATTCCCCATCTTTGTGGTTTCTGTGCTGTTTTGATTTCCAACCTGAAATGCCATGTGATACATTATGGGTGGGGATGGAGCACAATTGAATATGTCCAGTACTCCCATTTATGGGATGCAAACAACTCAAAAATCCATCCGCGGTAGATTTTGATTTTGTGTAATGATGTACAATGGGTGATAACGAATTGGCAGCCCATTTTACATCTCAATCAATGGAAATAGAAATCCAGAGTGATATAAAACAGGCTGCTGATTCGCTATCGCCTGTTCTACACTATCGCACAAAGTCAAAATTACCCCCAGCATGTGCAGCAGTACTATGAAGTCTTATTGTTAATCAATTGTTAATCAGTTAATTTGAGAATGGCACTTCCTCTGCAAAGTGAAAATATGGCATTATGCACTGATTCTTAAAATAATGTCATTTGGATCCTCTGTAGCCTGCAATCCACAACATACATGAAAAAATTGTCCCATACAATGCTGGGGGAAGGGGGAATTTGCAATACAACCATATTTCCACCAGGTGTCAGTAAAACACTTTCTATTTCTATATTGTTTTGCGAGACGTTAGTCTTGCACAAAATGCAGGAGATGGATAGATAGTTGGTGGAAAGAAAGAAATCTATGAGTTGAAAACAAACCAGAAGTACTGAGAATCGGAAATAAAAACACTAAATACTGGGAATACACAACAGGTCAATCAGCGTCTCAAAGAAAATGATACGTTAACATTTTGAGTGAGTAGTGCTGAAGTATCACATCCAAAATATTAACCTGGCTTTCCCTTTCACAAGCTAATCAACTTCCCATACATTTTGAAATCTATTTTCTGGTTTTAACAAATATATCATATTATACTCCTGCACAGCACAGTGTCAAGATGGCTACCAGTTTTTGAGTTTTAACAGAACACAAATTTATTTTTGTAGAGAATAATTTTGCATTCTTATTAAAAAATACGAGCAGGCTTTGGTATTTCCATTGTAAATATGGACAAACCTTCATTTTGTCTAAAAAAAACCCTCCATTTTATAAATTGTGTGCCTGTTATGGTCAAAGGTCAAGTCATTTTATACTTTCAGTAAAACATTTACAGTGAGGGCATACTGAAAAAACAGAATGATCATTGGGACCATATGTTAAAATTGTACAGCATGAAACATATTAAATGTCTGGCTCTCTAGTTATAGATAATTTGAAAGTTTGAAATCATAAATAATTGTGTTTCAAAAGGTCCTTGCTATTTATTGCGCTACCTCTGAAATTATTCCGTGCATGGTTATAACCATCATTCAATAGGTGTACATACACCCCCCAAAAACAAAATTAACATACGTAGGCTCTACATGCTAAAAGCAATTAGATAGTAAATTTGTCATATTTGGTGGTTCACGACCATAATGAACATTTGCTCTCACATGGTTAAATCCCCATTAGAATTTCTGTGCTTTGATTTATTGGAAGGAACCTGCTGGGGAGAACATGCCTGTGGAGCTGATTAATGTCAGTTTCTGTCATCAGCTTCCACTTAGATTCTTGGCCAGCTCTGACGTTGCCTCCCTCAAGAAATCTGAAATATTCATGAATAAGGTCCAACAGCTTCCCTGTGAGAGATTTACAGAATGTGGTTCTGGCAAAAAAAAAGCTGGAAGATGAATGGAAGTGAAATTTCACATTGTGTACGGTACTTGTTTCTGTTACGGCTCTCTCTGGAGGAAAATACAAACCCTGGGACCACACCAGCAAGAGAAACAAATTAATAGCATGTTCACCGGTTTTATTACAGATGTCTCCCGTTTCCTGTGCTGGTTTCTACGCTCTCATACAGCTTGTCAGATTTGGGAAATGAATGCTTCAGTGCTAGGTCTGAAAAAAATTACAAGAAACTAAGAAAATGCAATGGCCACCATTCCACCACCCACCCCTATATCTCATCATTACCACACACGCACATCAGTAGTTCTTCCCTGTTTCTCTTTCTGTAATAGAATAGAATAGAATAGAATAGAATAGAATGGTTACAGCATGGAAGAAGACCATTCGGCCCGTCGAGCCCATACCGACTCACAGCTAGTCCCACTCACTTTCCTCATAGCCCTGCAAATGTTTTTCCTTCAGATACTTATGCAACTCCCTTTTGAAAGATAAGATTGAGTCTGCCTCCACCACCCTTTCAGACAGTGCATTGCAGAACCCAACCACTCACTGCGTAAAAAAGTTATTTCTTACATCGCCTTTGGTTCTTTTGCCAATCACCTTAAATCTGTATCCTTTGGTTCTTGACCCTTCTGCCAATGGGAACAGTTTCTCCCGATCTACTCTGTCCAGATCCTTCATGATTGTGAACACCTCTATCAAATCTCCTCTCAATCTTCTCTGCTCTAAGGAGAACAACCCCAGCTTCTCCAGTCTATCAACGTAACTGAAGTCCCTCATTCCTGGAATTATTCACATAAATCTTTTCTGCACCTTCTATAAGGCCTTCACATCCTTCCTAAAGTACTCCAGTTGGGGCCGAACCAGTGTTTTATACTGGTTCATCATCATTTCCACACTTTTGTACTCTATACCTCTATTTATGAAGCCCAAGATCCTGTCAGCCTTTTTAACTGCTTTCTCAACCTGCCGTGCCACCTTCAACAATTTGTGCACATGTACCCCCAGGTCTCTCTGTTCGTGCCCCCCCTTTAGGATTGTACCATTTAGTTTATATGTCCTCTCCTCATTCTTTTTACAAAAATGTATCACTTCATACTTTTCAGCATTAAATTTCATCTGTCAGCCTGTCTATATATTCCTGAAATCTATCCCTCTCCTCCTCACTGTTCACTATGCTTTCAAGTTTTGTGTCATCTGCAAATTTTGAAATTGTGCTCTGTACACCCACGTCCAAGTCATTAATATATATCAAGAAAAGCAGTGGTCCTAGAACTGACTCCTGGGGAACACCACTGTATACCTTCCTCCAGTCCAAAAAACAACCGTTCACCACTACTCTCTGATTCCTGTCACTTAGCCAATTCCGTATCCATGCTGTCACTGTCCCTTTTATTCCATGGGCTTCAACTTTTCTGGCAAGCCTATTATGTGGCACTTTGTTAAACGCCTTTTGGAAATCCATGTGCACTACGTCAACTGCATTAACCTCATCAACCCTCTCTGTTACCTCATCAAAAAATTCGATCAAATTGGTTAAACATGATTTGCCTTTAACAAATCCTTGCTGGCTTTCCTTAATTAATCCACACCTATCCAAGTGACTGTTAATTTTGTCTATGATTACTGTTTCTAAAAGCTTTCCCACTATCGAGGCTAAACTGACTGGCCTATAGTTGCTGAGTTTATCTTTACACCCTTTTTTGAACAATGGTGTAACATTTGCAATTCTCCAGTCCTCTGGCACCATCCTCGTATCTATGGAGGATTGGAATATTATGGCCAATACCTCTGCGATTTCCACCCTCAATTCCCTCAACATCCTAGGATGCACCCCATCCGCTCCTGGTGATTTATCTACTTTAAGTACAGCCAGCCTTTATAATACCTCTTCTTTATTAATTTTTATCTTATCAAGGGTCTCCACTACCTCCTCCTTCACTATGTCTATGGTTGCAACCTCTTCCTTGGTGAAGACAGATGCAAAGTATCATTTATTACTTCAGCAATAGCCTCAGCCTCCATGCATAGGTCTCCTTTTTGGTCCTTAATTAACCCCATCCTCCTCTTACTACCCTTTTACTATTTATATGCCAAAACAAGACTTTTGGATTTCAACTCATGTCTCTACATGATTAGGACTCTGGACTACTAGTCCAGTAACATAACCACAATGCTACAGTATATACCCTATCGAGGCTGGCACTCCAGTGCATGCCTGAGGTAGTGTGTATTGTCAGATCTGTTGTCACTTGGATCGGATTATTAGGTTCCCTCCCAATATTTCTTACTCATTCTCATCACAAAACACAGCATTCATAGGCAAGCCCACACGCCCTACAATCTGAAACTTAAATGTAAGTGTTGCCTCGATGGGATATAGTGAACCACAAGATAAACAATCCTCCATATTATTGTACACTTGCTACAGGAGGGCCTCCTCGTGGATCTGCTCCTGGGCCTGGCCAAGGTGGCCACCCACAGGTCCAGATTCGATGTGGCCCATGAGGATGGTCACTCTGGCTGCCTGTTTCTCTTTCGCAGCCCTGTCCGTGCCTGGCTGGCCCTGGAGAGGGATCACACGGTGTCAGCTGGTATGCTTAAGGCCTTCCACGACAGTGGGCGTCGCAGGGACTGGAGGACGTGATAGATATTGCGAATAATATTATTTAAGTTCATCAGTTTCCTTTTTGTTTGCTAAGTTGTCAGCTGTGGCTCAGTGGGTAGCACACTCACCTCTACTACCAGAAGGCTGTGGGTTCAAGTCCCACCAGGAACCCGAGCACACAAATCCAATGCAGTTCTGCACTTCACCTTATCAAACAAAGCCTGCATGGAAAATGCAGTCACAGCCATTCTTGTGTTGGTAGTGCTTGGTTTTATTTTAGGTGGAAGAATCTTTCCCTGAAGCAACGGCTCCATCACACATAGGCAGCAGTAGCCATTCTCTTTGTTACCGAGTGGAATCTTTGAAAATTCGTAAATGGTCTAATTATTAGGGAAGTCTATAACTGCTAAAATGTTTTGAAAAGTGATCCATTATACCAGGTGTCAGTCCAGTAATCCCTGACTTTTATTTATTCTTAATACTCCAACCTCTGCTGGCTGGTTAAAATATAGTGCATGGCAGATAGCAATTAGATACAGAAGACAGTAAGAAGGAAGCTTCCAGTCATATAGGGTTCCTCGCCTAGAAATAGATGTGATTTTAAGCAAAGTCATTGTTATTAATGCATTGCATCTACATGACTAATCAATAACTTATAGGAACCAGAGGGGAGAGACAGGCAGTAAAACACTCTACTTGGAAACAATTATACTTGAATTGCAAATCCTGTTATTTAGATTGTATAACTAGGAGCTTGAAGGAATGACACAGGTACGTTCAAGATGCTTTGGGCCTGTTGTTTGTGTTCCCTGCCAGTTCAAATAAAATAAATGTCTGGTCTTGTACCAACAATGATTTTCAATCTGGTATTTTGCAGTGTACTCTTGCAGCATTGATAACCATCCAATAACTGGTTAAATATATGCTAAATTAAGTAATGCATCAGCTTTAAATATTGATGCAACTTTGCAAATGCTTGCTAAGCCCTTCTTTAACAAATCCAGTCGAATATATTCCCATAAATACAATCTGAAGTGTTAATGAAAAATTGTAGACAGAGCACTTCAAAAAAAGTGCCTGTTTAAAACTTCCTGTTTCCATAAATTCCAATGGTATTAACTGCACCTCATTTTACAACTCTGAGAACATATTTGAGTTAAGCATATTTGAAGCCAAAATTATTCAGGAAATACATTTATTTAATAAAAAAATAATTTTCTTGAATGGTATATTTTTCTATGAGCTTTTGGAGAAACAATTATTGAGTAGAACTGGAAATGTGACAAATTCGTGATCATCTGTAATGCCTATGATTTCTTGACTTTAAGTTCAATGTTAATAAAACTACCCAGAAATCCTTTAGCCATGTAATTGGCTTGATTCAAAGTTTATAACAGAACTTCTCTCGGAAATAATCTTCATGTTTAAGGCAACTGAAGTTTGAATACAAAACCTCTACTGCCATCTGCAGTCCTACTTTGAGTTGTCTCCATGTGATAACTGAAATTTTATTTGGAATACAATTTTGTCCAAAATGTTGTCTGTTTTTCTGATGAGCAGTTAAACTGACCCCATCTTCCTGCTCAGGTGTATGCAAAATATCCCATGGCACTATTTAAAGGAGATCGGCATTGATAAACCATCCAATAACTGGTTAAATGTATGCTAAATTAAGTAATACATTAGCTTTAAATATTGATACAGCTTTGCAAATGCTTGCTAAGCCCTTCTTTAACAAATCCAGTCGAATATTTTCCCATAAATAAAATCTGAAGTCTTACTTTGAATTGTTTCCACGTGATAACAAATTAACTGGACATTCAATCATTTGCTGTTTGTAGAATATTGCTGTATGCATATTGGCTGTCATGTTTGACTACAAGACAACACTGACTACATTTTACAAAACAATCCATTGATTGTAAAGTGCTTTGGGGCTTCAAGTAAAATTGAAGGGCGCTATATAAATACAAATGTATTTCTTTCTTTCTTGTAGCTTGGTATAGCCTGACCCTTAGAACTCCAAAATACAAAACATCTTTGTCCAGAAAATCGGTAGAAGTACAGGCTGTAACTTTCAATGTCAGTGGAGGCATAAAACTGCCGGCATCGGATTGGCACCCATTATAATCCAATTTTCCTTTCCATTGAATCCAGGTGGAAGCTGACCAATTCTCCCTCCGGAATCACAGGTTGTGGCCCAAACAGCCCCCACCCACCCCATGTTAGTGAGCCGCTTTTAAAAAGTTGCAGAAAATGTCTTCAGACATCCACTTCTGCCCATCAAGAGGCTGGTGCATTTCATCTCGCTCAGTGTACCAGCATGCAAATTTGCGCTGGGTTCCTTATAAGGCCGAGGAAGTGGGACCTTGCAGTGTAAGGAGACTCTACCCTCAACCAGGCCACTTCCACATCAACAGCATTGTTTGGGGCTCTGTCCTGAAACAAAACCACAGCAAACTCCATTGCAGGTCTAGATCCTGAAAGAGTTTGCTGCTGTTCCAATGGATTCCCATCGAAGTTACAGCAGGAGTGGGTCAGAATGGCTGAGAAGATGTGGGTATCGCCGACATGATTGGCATTTAGTTTCTGTTATGTATATTAACTGGGTTTTACCTACCACCGGAGGGCGCGACTGTCGGAGTCCTAATGGTCACTGGCAGACACTTGCAAGCTGTGTATATAATGTTGGCAGCCATGTTGAATCCTCACTTTGAGAATAAATAAACTGGAGTAAGGTCATGCCTGAACTAGCTCACCGTACTTAGCCTTGTGGAATTATTCGATACTTAACAATTGGCGACGAGTAAAAAATATGAACTTTCACGCAACTATGTCTGTTGGAATTTTGGAGAGATTCATGGAAGGGGAAGACTGTGAGGATGTCACTGATCGCCTCAACCAATACTTCGTAGCCAAGAGATTGGAAGGAACCGATAACGCAATTAAGTGCAGGGCGGTTCTCCTCACCGTTTGTGGGTCAAACTTTTATGGACTTATCAAGAATCTACTCTCACCAACTCGACCAAAGGAGAAGACTTATGATGAATTGTGCACGCTGGTTCGGAACCACTTTAAACTGAAGGAAAGCACCATCATGACGAGGTATAGTTTCTATACGCACAATCGCTCCGAGGGCCAGGACGTGGTGGAATTTGTCGCTGACCTAAGACGTCTCGCTGGGCTGTGCAACTTCGGAGCTGCATTGAAGGAATTGCTGCGGGACTTTTTCGTGCTTGGCATTGGCCATGAGGTCATCCTTCGAAAGCTGCTGGCTACTGAATCTCTAGACGTGAGCAGGGCCATCACGATCGCCCAGGCATGCGTGTCCACAGACGAAAACTTGAAACAGATATCTTCCCAGCATTGAAACTCACCAGCAAGTACTGTGCATAAAATAATATCGGCGGCAGGTAGAGCTGCACATGGTAGGGCCGACTCGTCTGCGTTCGTACGACCTGTAACTGCTCAAAGTCCACCATCGAGGGTGAATCAAATCTCGCCTTGTTGGCGTTGTGAGGGCTATCATCGGGCCCATCAATGCTGATTCAAGCAATACGTGTGCAAAGGCTGTGCAACAATGTGTCCGCAACTGAGCAAGCGTGCTGCAACACACCACATGGCCGACGATGAATCGATCCAGCATGGATCAAGTGGTGCAGGCAACTCAACCCGAGGTACAGGACAAAGAAGTGTATGGGGTACATTTTACCAAAAGTTTTCCAATAATGCTGGAAGTTAAATTAAATGGGGTTCCAGTGTCCATGGAATTGGACACAGGTGCAAGTCAGTCAATAATGAGCTCAGAAAAGCTGTGGGACACGAAGGCAAAAAGACGCAAACTGAGCCCAATCAATGTGAAGCTGCATGCCTACACCAAAGTGCTCATACCAGTCATTGGCAGCGCGGCAGTAAAGGTATCGTATGATAGAGCTGTGCATGATTTATCGTTGTGGATCATTCCAGACAATGGCACAACGCTGTTCGGCAGAAGTTGGCTTGAGAAAATGAACTGGAACTGGAACGATATTAAAGCCCTATGATCAGTGGATGACGCTTCATGTGCTCAAGTGCTGAGCAAGTTTCCCTCGTTGTTTGAACTAGGCATCGGCAACTTCACGGGAGCCAAGGTGCAGGTCCACCTTGGCCCGGATGCAAGACCTGTCTATCACAAGACTCGGCCGGTTCCGTACATGATAAGGGAGAAGGTCGAGATCGAATTGGACAGACTTCAATGGGAAGGAATCAAATCACCAGTTGAGTTCAGTGAATGGGCCAGTCCAATTGTCCCGGTGTTGAAAAGTCATAGCACGGTCAGGATCTGCGGTGACCACAAGGTAACGATTAAGTGAGTCTTGATACAGGATCAGTACCCATTACCCAAGGCTGTTGAGGAGGAGTTAAACTAATTGGCAGGGGGATGGGAACCTATGCAGGGAGACAGAGGGAAATAAAATCAGGCAGAAGCAAAAGATAGAAAAAAGAAAAGTAAAAGTGGAGGGCAGAGAAACCCAAGGCAAAAAACAAAAAGGGCCACATTACAGCAAAATTCTAAAGGGGCAAAGTGTGTCAAAAAGACAAGCCTGAAGGCTCTGTGCCTCAATGCGAGCAGTATTCGGAATAAGGTGGACGAATTAACTGCGCAGACAGCAGTTAACGGATATGTTGTAATTGGCATCACGGAGACATGGCTCCAGGGTGACCAAGGCTGGGAACTCAACATCCAGGGGTATTCAACATTTAGGAAGGATAGGCAGAGAGTAAAAGGAGGCAGGGTGGCGTTGCTGGTTAAAGAGGAAATTAATGCAATAGTAAGGAAGGACATTAGCTTGGATGATGTGGAATCAGTATAGGTGGAGCTACGGAATACCAAAGGGCAGAAAATGCTAGGGGGAGTTGTGTACAGACCACCAAACAGTAGTAGTGAGGTTGGCGACAGCATCAAACAAGAAATAAGGGATGTGTGCAATAAAGGTACAGCAGTTATCATGGGTGACTTTAATCTACATATTGGTTGGTCTAACCAAACTGGTAGCAATCTTGTTGTGCGAGGCCCCTTGGGGAAGAGTGACCACAATATGGTAGAATTCTTTATTAAAGATGGAGAGTGACACAGTTAATTCAGAAATTAGGGTCCTGAACTGAAGGAAAGGTAACTTCGATGGTTTGAGGAGTGAATTGGCTAGAAAAGACTGGCATATGATATTTAAAGGGTTGACAGTGGATAGGCAATGGCAAACATTTAAAGATCACATGGGTGAACTTCAGCAATTGTACATCCCTGTCTGAAGTAAAAATAAAACGGGGAAGGGGGCTCAACCATGGTTAACAAGGGAAATTAAGGATAGTGTTAAATCCAAGGAAGAGGCATATAAATTGGCCAGAAAAAGCAGCACACCTGAGGACTGGGAGAAATTTAGAATTCAGCAGAGGAGGACAAACGGTTTAATTAAGAGGGGGTAAATCGAGTACGAGAGGAAGCTTGCCGGGAACATAAAAACTGACTGCAAAAGCTTCTATAGATATGTGAAGAGAAAAAGATTAGTGAAGACAAACATAGGTCCCTTGCAGTCGGATTCAGGTGAATTTATATGGGGAACAAAGAAATGGCAAACCATTTGAACAAATACTTTGGTTTTGTCTTCACGAAAGAAGACACAAATAACCTTCGAATGTACTAGAGGACAGTGGGTCTAGTGAGAAAGAGGAACTGAATTATATCCTTATTAGGCGGGAAATTGTGTTAGGGAAATTGATGTGATTGAAGGCCGATTAATTCCCGGGGCCTGATAGTCTGCATCCCAGAGTACTTAAGGAAGTGGCCCGAGAAATAGTTGTGCGAGGCCCTTGGGGAAGAGTGATGATAATATGGTAGAATTCTTTATTAAGATGGAGAGTGACACAGTTAATTCGGAAACTAGAGTCCTGAACTTCAGGAAAGGTAACTTCGACGGTATGAGGCGCGAATTCGCTAGAATAGACAGGCAGAAGATACTTAAAGGGTTGACGGTGGATAAGCAATGGCAAACATTTAAAGATCACATGGATGAACTTCAGCAATTGTACATCCCTGTCTGGAGTAAAAATAAAACGGGGAAGGTGGCTCAACCATGGCTAACAAAGGAAATTAAGGATAGAGTTAAATCCAAGGAAGAGGCATATAAATTGGCTAAAAAAGGCAACAAACCTGAGGACTGGGAGAAATCTAGAGTTCAACAGAGGAGGTCTTAGGGTTTAATTAAGAGGGGAAAATAGAGTACGAGAGGAAGCTTGCTGGGAACATAAAAACTGACTGCAAAAACTTCGATAAATATGTGAAGAGAAAAAGATTACTGAAGACAAACGGAGGTCCCTTGCAGTCGAATTCAGGTGAATTGATAATGGGGAACAAAGAAATGGCAGACCAATTGAACAAATACTTTGGTTTTGTCTTCACGAAAGAAGACACAAATAACCTTCCGAATGTACTAGAGGACGGTGGGTCTAGTGAGAAAGAGGAACTGAATGATATCCTTATTAGGCGGGAAATTGTGTTAGGGAAATTGATGTGATTGAAGGCCGATTAATTCCCGGGGCCTGATAGTCTGCATCCCAGAGTACTTAAGGAAGTGGCCCGAGAAATAGTGGATACATTGGTGATCATTTTCCAACAGTCTATTGACTCACGATCAGTTCCTATGGACTGGAGGGTAGCTAATGTAACACCACTTTTTAAAAAAGGAGGGAGAGAGAAAACGGGTAATTATAGATCGGTTAACCTGACATCAGTAGTGGGGAAAATGCTGGAATCAATCATTAAGGATGAAATAGCAGCACATTTGGAAAGCAGTGACAGGATCGGTCCAAGTCAGCATGTATTTATGAAAGGGAAATCATGCTTGACGAATCTTCTGGAATTTTTTGAGGATGTAACTAGCAGAGTGGACAAGGGAGAACCAGTGGATGTGGTGAATTTGGCCTTTCAAAAGGCTTTTGACAAGGTCCCGCACAAGAGATTGGTGTGCAAAATCAAAGCGCATGGTATTGGGGGTAACATACTGACGTGGATAGAGAACTGGTTGGCAGAGAGGAAGCAGAGAGTCGGGATATTCGGGTCCTTTTCAGAATGGCAGGCAGTGACTAGTGGAATGCCGCAGGGCTCAGTGCTGGGACTCCAGCTCTTTACAATATACATTAACGATTTCGATGAAGGAATTGAGTGTAATATCTCCAAGTTTGCAGATGACACTAAACTGGGTGGCGGTGTGAGCTGTGAGGAGGACGCTAAGAGACTGCAGGGTGACTTGGACAGGTTAGGTGAATGGGAAAATGCATGGCAGATGCAGTATAATGTGGATAAATGTGAGGTTATCCATTTTGGGGGCAAAAACACGAAGACAGAATATTATCTGAAAGGTGGCAGATTAGGAAAAGGGGAGGTGCAACGAGACCTGGGTGTCATGGTTCATCAGTCATTGAAAGTATGCATGCAGGTACAGCAGGCGGTGAAAAAGGCAAATGGTATGTTGGCCTTCATAGCTAGGGGATTTGCGTATAGGAGCAGGGAGGTCTTACTGCAGTTGTACAGGGCCTTAGTGAGGCCTCACCTGGAATATTGTGTTCAGTTTTTGTCTCCTAATCTGAGGAAGGACGTTCTTGCTATTGAGGGAGTGCAGCAAAGGTTCACAAGACTGATTCCAGGGATGGCTGGACTGACATATGAGGAGAGACTGGATCAACTGGACCTTTATTCACTGGAGTTTAGAAGAATGAGAAGGGATCTCATAGAAACGTATAAGATTTTGATGGGACTGGACAGGTTAGATGTGGGAAGAATGTTACCAATGCTGGGAAAGTCCAGAACCAGGGGACATAGTCTTAGGAGAAGGGGTAGGCCATTTAGGACTGAGATGAGGAGAAACTTCTTCACTCAGAGAGTTGTTAACCTGTGGAATTGCCTGCAGCAGAGAGTTGTTGATGCCAGTTCATTGGATATATTCAAGAGGGAGTTAGATGTGGCCCTTACAGCTAAGGTGATCAAGGGGCATGGAGAGAAAGCAGGAAAGGGGTACTGAGGGAATGATCAGCCATGATCTTATTGAATGGCGGTGCAGGCTCTAAGTGCCGAATGGCCTACTCCTGCACCTATTTTCTTTGCTTCTATGTTTCTATGTTTCTGACGACGTGTTTGTAACGCTAGCGGGGGGGAAGTCGTTCACCAAATTGGACCTGACCTCATGACACAGGAGCTGGTTGAATCTTCAAAAAAATTGATGTGCATCAACACGCACAAAGGACTGTTTATATACCACAAATGCCCTTTCGGAATTCGCTCGGCGGCAGCCATAGTTCAGAGAAACATGGAGAGTTTGCTGAAGTCCGTCCCGAGAACCGTCGTGTTCCAAGATGATATCCTGATCACCGGTCACGACGCCACCGAACACCTGCACAACCTGGAAGAGGTTCTACGTCGTCTCGATAGCGTGGGACTCAGGCTAAAATGCTACAAGTGTGTTTTCATGGCACCAGAAGTCGAATTCTTGGGGAGAAAGATTGCAGCAGACGGAATCAGCCCTACGGACTCAAAGACAGAGGCCATCAAGAATGCACCCAGACCCCAGAGTGTGACGGAGCTGCGTTCATTCCTGGGTCTTCTCAACTATTTTGGTAACTTTCTACCTAGTTTGAACACATTGCTAGAGCCCTTGCACATGTTGCTGAGAAAGTGTAACGACTGGGTTTGGGGCAAATCTCAAGACAGAGCCAGGAACTGCTATGTTCCAATAACTTACTGGCACACTATGACCCATGTAAGCGGTTAGTGCTGGCCTGCGACGCCTCATCATATAGGGTCAGTTGTGTGCTCCAGCAAGCCAATGTATCAGGCAAACACCAACCAGTTGCATACGCGTCCAGAAATATGTCTAAGGCTGAAAGTGCCTATAGTATGGAAGAGAAAGAGGCTTTAGCATGCATATATGGGGTTAGGAAAATGCACCAACACCTGTTTGAGCTTCGGTTTGAGCTTGAAACAGACCACAAGCCGTTCATTTCATTGTTTTCTGAGAGCAACGGTATAAACACCAATGTCTCGTCCCGCATCCAAAGATGGGCACTGACATTATCCGCTTATGATTATGTCATCCACCACAGACTAGGCACTGAAAACTGTGCTGATGCGCTTAGCCAGCTACCATTGCCCACAACCGGGGTGGAAATTCCGCAGCCCGCAGACTTGCTGCTGGTCATGGATGCCTTCGAGAGTGAGGGGTCACCCGTCACAACTCGCCAAATTAGGACCTAAACCAGCCAGTATCCTGTACTGTCAAGCGTAAAAAGTTATGTCCTAAATGGAACTTGGTCTGCCATTCCCAGGGAAATGCAGGATGAAATTAAGCCTTATTGCCACTGCAAAGATGAATTGTCTATTCAGTTTGATTGTCTGTTATGGGTTAATTGTGGTGTTATGCCAAAAAAAGGCAGGAAACTTTTGTGCGAGAATTGCACAGTACCCACCCAGGCATTGTCATGATGAAGGCCATTGCCAGGTCTCACGTTTGGTGGCCCGGCATTGACTCGGACTTGGAGTCATGCATGCAGTGCAACACTTGCATGCAACTGAGTAACGCACCTATTGAGGCTCCACTGAGTCTGTGGTCATGGCCATCCAAACCGTGGTCAAGGATCCACATAGACTTTGCCGGCCCCTTTCTCAGCAAAATGTTTTTAGTGATAGTTGACACTTACTCCAAATGGATTGAATGCGAAATCATGTAATCCAGCATGTCCACAGCCACTATTGAAAGCCTCCAGGCCATATTCACCACCCATGGCCTGCCCGATGTCCTTGTCAGCGACAATGGACTGTGTTTCACCAGTTCGGAGTTCCACGAGTTTATGACCCGTAATGGCATCAAGCATGTCAGGTCTTCCCCTTTCAAACCCACGTCTAACAGTCAAGCGGAGCAGGCTGCCCAAACCATTAAGCAGAGCCTAAAATGCATGACTCACGACTCCCTACAAACCCGCTTGTCCCGCATTCTGCTCAGTTACCGGACGAGACCCCACTCGCTCACCGGGGTCCCTCCTGCCGAGCCGTTAATGAAGAGAGGCCTCAAAACCAGGCTCTCCCTTGTACACCCGGATCTCAATGATCATGTAGAAACCAGAAGGCAACGGCAGCATGATGCCACGATCGCATGGTCGTATCACGTGACATTGCTGTTCATGACCCTGTTTGTCCTGAATTATGGTCATGGTCCAAAGTGGGTTGCTGGCCCAGTTTTGGCCAAGGAGGGGAACAGTGTGTTTGTAGTCAAACTGTTAAATGGCCAAACGTGCAAGAGGCACATCGACCAAACCAAACTGCGATTCACAGACAACCCAGAACAAATTGAAGATGGCATCATCATCGACCAACCAACACACATCCAACCATTAGTTGACCCTTGTGTCATTCACTAAGACGAACCTACCATCCCCGACAGTCCTGTCAGACCGACTGCTCCGCAATGCAGCAATGGTCCTACTAACTCACCCAAGCTTGGGTTCGAACTGAGAAGATCAACCAGGGAGCGGAAGGCCCCTGACCATCTCAACTTGTAAATACAACTGTACCAAGGACTTTGGGGCGGGGGAATAATGTTATGTGTGTTAACTGGGTTTTACCTGCCTGGGTTTTACCTGCTAGTTGTGCTGAGAAGGTAGTGGGCCTTCAAGAACTGCTACAGTTTGAGAGGTGATGGCACTCTCAAAATGCTGTTAGGTAGAGAGTTCCAGGCATTTGACCCAGCGACGATTAAATATATCTCCAAGTCAGGATGAAGCAGACTGCTCTGTGCTAGATGGTGCTGAGCTTCTTGAGTGTTATTGCATCTGCACCCATCCAAGAAAGCAGAGAATATTCCATCATACTCTGAATTGTGCCTTGTAGGTGGTGGAGAGGCTTTGTGAAGTCAGGAGGTAAGTCATTTACTGCAGAATACCCAGCCTCTGGCTCTCTTTAGTAGCCATAGCATATGATGGCTGTTTCAGTGGACTTTCTGGCCAATGGTAATCCCCAGGATGTTGATGTTGGGGAACTCAGTGATTGTAATGCAAATGAATATCAAGGGGAGGTGGTTAGGCTCTCTTTCTTGTTGAAGATGGCCATTGCCTGGCATTTGCGTGGCACAATTATTACTTGCCACTTATCAGCCAATGCCTGAATGTTATTCAGGCTTTTCGGCATGTGGGCATGGACTGCTCCATTATTTGAAGGATTCCGAATGGAGCTGAACACTGAGCAATTATTACTAAACAGCCCCACATTAGCAAACAGACCTTATGATGGAAGGAAGGACATTAATGAAACAGCTGAAGATAATTGGGCCTAGGGTGCTACCCTGAGGAACTCCTGCCATGACATTCTAAGACTGAGATGATTGGTCTCCGATAACCACAACCACCTTCCTTAGTGCTAGGTATGACTCCAACCACTAGATAATTTTCACTCTGTTCTGGATTGACTTTAGTTTTCTAAGGCCCTTTGGTACCACACTCAATCGAATGTTGCCTTGATGTCAAGAGTAGTTACTCTCACTTTACCTCTGGAATTGAGCTTTTGTATCCATGTTTGGACCAAGGCCATAACAAGGTCTGGAGATTAGTGGTCCCTGCAAAACCCAAACTGAGCATTGATGAGCAGGTGAGAAAGCGCCACTTGTCAACGACACCTTCCACCATTTTGCTAATTATTCGAAGTAGACTGATGTGGTGGTAATTGGTTGGCTTGGAATTGTCTTGCTTTTTATGGACAGAACATACCTGAGCAATTTTCCATGTTGTCAGATTGACGCTAGTATTGTAACTGTACTGGAACAGCTTGAGGCACGGCTAGATCTGGAGCACAGGTCTTCAGTACTACAGTTGGGATGTTGTCTAGACCCATAGCCTTTGCCGTGTCTAGTGCACTCAGTTTTTTGAGATGTCATGTAGAATTAATCAAATTGGCTGAACACTGGCATCTGTGATGATGGGGACATTAGGTGGAGGCTGAAAAGGATCATCCACTCGACACTTCTGACTGAAGATGGTTGCAAATGCTTTTCTTTTGCACTCGCATGCTGGGCTCCACAGTCGTTGAGGATGGGGATGTTTATGGAGCCTCTTGGTCGTGAAGGGCTGACAGGAATCTGTTTTTTTTGCGAAAGGTATATATTTCACGGGCATTCCAGCACCAGTGAGTGGAGCTCTGTATATGACATAACTATGTATGAGCAGCGTATAATTATGTCCAAGTATAGAATAGTGCAGAGTCAGTGCTGTCAACGGTGTTGTCGGCTTCCACCACCTTAAAGCAGGTATTGGCATTAATGTTGCCGACTGGTAGATGTAGTAATGGTTTCAGGCAGGCAGTGTGTCATTTATGCTGCCTGGCTGGAACGGCAATTCTCCAACCCAGGAGAGAGTGTTGCAGATGAATGCTTAAATTTAAATGTTTCAAGTGCCACAGGGAACATCAACACTTAAGTTAACTGCACGCATGTTTAAAAAGAGTTCAGCAGGTCCAAAAGATTCCCTGAGCGCTTTTCAAAACAAGTTTTGACATGGCATTAGAGTTACCCTTCATGTGGGGCCAATCTACAGCAGTGTGAAACTATACTCCCCAGGGATACCCAAACCACTTCTCTCCAGAGTCAAGTCACACCCTAACTCTCTATTTATACTGCAACTTTAGCTAACCATTTGACAGGGGTGCTATAGGTGCAGTGTAAGTACACCCTAAATTGCATCTGATAGATCATTTTTGTGCAATTATTAAAAAGAGAATCTAAGTATATTTCTTTTTTTAATGTAATCTAGCATCCACTTATTTATAGAAAAAATTCTTCAAGAGTTATTTTCAATTATGATTTAAAAGAAGTGGGTTTCCCCAAGGGCTCAGTGAGTGTATTCAGTGAGACAGAGTCAGAGGCTACCAGGTTCAAAACCTATCTGTGCTGAATTAGTGACAGGAAAGACTTTACAATCGACCTCATTGGCATTGCGTTGAGAAGGCAGTAAGCCAGAGTTCTTGTTCCCAATTGCTACGCAGTGACCTCCTTCTAATAATGCATGCATATATGTTGGGTTCAGCTGTGATACTACCGATGGTTAAATAGTCTAAGCTCATACTGTGAAGAACCAGAAGATGACGTGCGCCCATGGAACTGTACCTCAGCAAGGAGGGCAATGCATTGAACAGTAGAGGGGGGAGCACTGGGGAAAAGAACATTTAAAAATTATGTAAAATATACTACATAAGATGTCAGCTCTGATCAGGAAACTCGTTTTGAGTATGTCTATTTTATTCTTCAATTTAAAAGTATGGAAAGTGATTTTTTTTTAAAGGCTATAATTCATTTTAAGAAAGAACCTCTTTTGCTAAGGCTATTAGAAGTCTTACATTGGAGCATTTCTTTAACACTTTTATGGAGAAGTTCAGTCATGGGGCAGTGTTTGGCTGAGGGCATGATAAGAACTATACTCCTTCAGCAAAGCCCCTGGGAGTAGCCTTGGAGATTAAACAGAAGCATGATTAGATGCAGATGACCGAAAAGAAAAGAGATTTAAAATGCATTTTACACTAGTTACACTTGAAGATCTTGTGTGGAATAACAATGTAATAGTTGTAACAAAAAATGTTAACACAGCAAAATATGAAGTAAGAAATAAAACATTCAGTATATGTCATTATCGGTTTACTGGCCATCCTTTGCCAGCTATGGTTGTTCAGGGGAAATCAATCACCCCTTCACTGGAATATGTGTTTGTTCAATGGTCCTCTAAGTGAAAAAGTTAACTAGAAAGCAGCCTGAGGAGCAGTTTAGTCAGCTAAAGCAGGCAACAGGTGGCTATTCTGGGTGCAGTGACTGGTGTTACAACATGCTGTGACAGCCTAGATTATGTGCTCAAGTCCCTGGAGAAAGGCATGAATCCACAATCTTCTGATTTGCAAGGAAAGTATGCTACCACTGAGCCACAGCTAACACCTGGATGGGGGAAGGTTTCCTGTCTAACCTTTCAGAAGGAGGATAATTTGTGGCCTGTAGGGGTCTAAAGAAAAAGGGAGAAAACCTAAAGCAGATAAACAATTCAGAATAAAGGAAAGAAAAAAATAGGCTTTGGTTAGCCAGCAGTATTAGCTGTAGCTGGTAACATATACGTCTTTACATAGCCAATAGTAATTAATTCAGCAGATGCCATGGTTTAGGTGTATGAAATCCCATTTTAAGTTTTCTCAGTGGTAATTCGATACCTTCTGCATTTTGTGCTATGTAGTATTATTTTCATACAACTTTCAAGGTACATAATACCCAATGACAGCTTGATCCTTGGTCTGTGCTGAGCTAGTTGATCTCAGCTGGTGTAGAGGAAGGAGGCTACGATTGACAATGGAAGGTAGTCTGATCACCGTATTGTCACCTCTGCTAAACATGCGCGTGTGTGTGCAGTAACCCACTCAGGATATGTTTTTGTGTGGTTGTGACCTCCTCCACAATTAAATAGCCTTCTGACATTAACTGTTAAGGCTTCATGTAAATTATGGGCAGTTCTGTAAGGTATTTGAGGGTGAGTACCATGGAGTGGAATGCTACTCCAATAAAGGAGTCAAGACCTTCAAGAGGAGGGAGGGAAGACGATTGAAGAGAAAACAAATATTAATATCCACTGAGGACATACAAGTGATGTATTTGTGAAAATGATTATTTTTATGGTTCGAACCACAAAGGTTCCAAGTGTGATTACCAGTATGTGCTGAGTGAGTTCATCAGATCCAGAGCACTGGTGATGAGGTTACAATTGACCTCAACTTCTCTGAGCTAAAGGGAGAAAATATTATTCCGGGTTCTTCCTCCTATTAATTTATCCATGATAGGATCTGCACGGATGAAGGGACCGAGTGTAATGTAGCCAAGTTTGTTGATGATACAAAGATGGATGGGAAAGCAAATTGTGAGGAGGACCCAAAAAATCTGCAAAGGGATATAGACAGGCTAAGTGAGTGGGCAGAAATTTGGCAGATGGAGTATAATGCGAAGTTATCCATTTTGGCAGAAAAAATGGAAAAACAAATTATAATTTAAATGGAGAAAAATTGCAAAGTGCTGCAGTACAGCAGGACCTGGGGGTCCTTGTGCATGAAACACAAAAAGTTAGCATGCAGGTACAGCAAGTAATCAGGAAGGCAAATGGAATGTTGGCCTTTATTGCAAGGGGGATAGAATATAAAAACAGAGAAGTCCTACGACAACTGTATAGGGTATTAGTGAGGGCAGACCTGGAGTACTGCGTGCAGTTTTGGTCTCCATACTTAAGGAAGGATATACTTCCATTGGAGGCTGTTCAGAGAAGGTTCACGAGGTTGGTTCTGGAGATGAGGGGGTTGACTCATGAAGATGGGTTGAGGAAGTTGGGCCTATACACATTGGAGTTCAGAAGAATGAGAGGTGATCTTATTGAAACATAAGATAATGAGGGGGCTCGAGAAGGTGGATGCAGAGAACATATTTTCACATGGGGGAAACTAAAACTAGGGGACATAGTCTCAATATAAGGGGCTGCCCATTTATAACTGAGATGAGGAAGAATTTCTTCCCTCAGAGTGTTGTAAATCGATGAAATTCTCTGCCCCAGAGAGCTGTGGAGCTTGGGTCATAGAATATATTTAAGATTTTTGAGCGATAATAAGAATTAGGAACAGGAGTAGGCCATTTAGCCCTCGAGCCTGCTCTGCCATTCAATAAGATCATGGCTGATCTGGCTGTGGACTCAGCTCCACTTATCCGCCCTCTCCCCGTAACCCTTAATTCCCTTATTGGTTAAAAATCTATCTATCTGTGACTTGAATACATTCAATGAGCTAGCCTCAACTGCTTCCTTGGGCAGAGAATTCCACAGATTCACAACACTCTGGGAGAAGAAATTCCTTCTCAACTCGGTTTTAAATTGGCTCCCCCGTATTTTGAGGCTGTGCCCCCTAGTTCTAGTCTCCCCTACCAGTGGAAACAACCTCTCTGCCTCTATCTTGTCTATCCCTTTCATGATTTTAAATGTTTCGATAAGATCACCCCTCATCCTTCTGAACTCCAACGAGTAAAGACCCAGTCTACTTAATCTATCATCATAAGGTAACCCCCTCATCTCCGGAATCAGCCGAGTGAATCGTCTCTGTACCCCCTCCAAAGCCAGTATATCCTTCCTTAAGTAAGGTGACCAACAATGCACGCAGTACTCCAGGTGCGGCCTTATCAATACCCTATACAGTTGCAGCAGGACCACCCTGCTTTTGTACTCCATCCCTTTTGCAATGAAGGCCAACATTCCATTTGCCTTCCTGATTACCTGCTGCAACTGCAAACTAACTTTTTGGGATTCATGCACAAGGACCCCCAGGTCCCTCTGCACCTCAGCATGTTGTAATTTCTCCCCATTCAAATAATATTCCCTTTTACTGTTTTTTTTCCCAAGGTGGATGACCTCACACTTTCCGACATTGTATTCCATCTGCCAAACCTTAGCCCATTCGCTTAACCTATCCAAATCTCTTTGCAGCCTCTCTGTGTTCTCTACACAACCCGCTTTCCCACTAATCTTTGTGTCATCTGCAAATTTTGTTACACTACACTCTGTCCCCTCTTCCAGGTCATCTATGTATATTGTAAACAGTTGTGGTCCCAGCACCGATCTCTGTGGCACATCACTAACCACCGATTTCCAACCCGAAAAGGACCCATTTATCCTGACTCTCTGCTTTCTGTTCGCCAGCCAATTCTCTATCCATGCTAATACATTTCCTCTGACTCTGCGTAGCCCTATCTTCTGCAGTAATTTTGTGTGGCACCTTATCGAATGCCTTTTGGAAATCTAAATACACCACATCCATCGGTACACCTCTATCCACCATGCTCGTTATATCCTCAAAGAATTCTAGTAAATTAGTTAAACATGATTTCCCCTTCATGAATCCATGCTGCTTCTGCCTGATTGCACTATTCCTATCTAGATGTCCCGCTATTTCTTCCTTAATGATAGTTTCATGCATTTTCCCCACTACAGATGTTAAACTAACCGGCCTATAGTTACCTGCCTTTTGTCTGCCCCCCTTTTTAAACAGAGGTGTTACATTAGCTGCTTTCCAATCCGCTGGTACCTCCCCAGAGTCCAGAGAATTTTGGTAGATTATAACGAATGCATTTGCGATAACTTCCGCCATCTCTTTTAATACCCTGGGATGCATTTCATCAGGACCAGGGGACTTGTCTACCTTGAGTCCCATTAGCCTGTCCAGCACTAACCCCCTAGTGATAGTGATGGTCTCAAGGTCCTCCCTTCCCACATTCCCGTGACCAGCAATTTTTGGCATGGTGTTTGTGTCTTACACTGCGAAGACCGAAGCAAAATAATTGTTTAAGGTCTCAGCCATTTCCACATTTCCCATTATTAAATCCCCCTTTCTCATCTTCTAAGGGACCAACATTTACTTTAGTCACTCTTTTCTGTTTTATATATCTGTAAAAGCTTTTACTATCTGTTTTTATGTTTTGCGCAAGTTTACCTTCGAAATCTATCTTTCCTTTCTTTATTGCTTTTTTAGTCATTCTTTGCTGTTGTTTAAAATTTTCCAAATCCTCTAGCTACCCACTAACCTTGGCCACCTTATACGCATTGGTCTTTGATTTGATACTCTCCTTTATTTCCTTGGTTATCCACGGCTGGTTATCCCTTCTCTTACCGCCTTTCTTTTTCACTGGAATATATTTTTATTGCGCATTATGAAAGAGCTCTTTAAAAGTCCTCCACTGTTCCTCAATTGTGCCACTGTTTAGTCTGTGTTTCCAGTCTACTTTAGCCAACTCTGCCCTCATCCCACTGTAGTCCCCTTTGTTTAAGCATAATACGCTCGTTTCTGACACAACTTCCTCACCCTCAATCTGTATTACAAATTCAACCATACTGTGATCACTCATTCCGAGAGGATCTTTTACTAGGAGATTGTTTATTTTTCCTGTCTCATTACACAGGACCAGATCTAAGATAGCTTGCTCCCTTGTAGGTTCTGTTACATACTGTTCTAAGAAACAATCTCGTATGCATTCTATGAATTCCTCCTCCAGGCTACCCCGTGCGATTTGAGTTGACCAATCGATATGTAGTTTAAAATCCCCCATGGCTACTGCCGTTCATTTTTCACATGCTTCCATTATTCCCTTGATTATTGCCCGCCCCACCTTGAAGTTAATATTTGGGGGCCTATAAACTATGCCCACCAGTGACTTTTTCCCCTTACTATCTCTAATCTCCACCCACAATGATTCAACATTTTGTTCATTAGAGCCAATATCGCCACTCACAACTGCCCTGATATCATCCTTTATTAACAGCCTTTCACCTCCTTTCCCTTCTTGTCTATCTTTCCGAATTGTCAGATACCCCTGTATGTTTAATTCCCAGTCTTGCCCACCCTGCAACCATGTTTCTGCAATGGCCACCAAATCATACCCATTTGTAATGATTTGTGCTGTCAACTCATTTACTTTATTTCGAATGCTGCGTGCATTTATGTAGAGTGTTTTAATCCTAGTTTTTAAACCATGATTTTTAGTTTTGACCCCTCCTGCAGCCCCTATATATTCAGTGGCCCTTTTTGTTTTTTGCCTTGGGTTTCTCTGCCCTCCACTTTTACTCATCTCCTTTCTGTCTTTTGCTTTTGTCTCCTTTTTGTTTCCCTCTGTCTCCCTGCATTGGTTCCCATCCCCATGCCATATTAGTTTACCTCCTCCCCAACAGCATTAGCAGACACTCCCCCTAGGACATTGGTTCCGGTCCTGCCGAGGTGCAGATCGTCCGGTTTGTACTGGTCCCACCTCCCCCAGAACCTGTTCCAATGCCCCAGGAATTTGAATCCCTCCCTGCTGCACCACTGCTCAAGCCACGTATTCATCTGTGCTATCCTGCGATTCCTACTCTGACTAGCACGTGGTACTGGTAGCAATCCCAAGATTACTACTTTTGATGTCCTACTTTTTAATTTAGCTCCTAGCTCCTTAAATTCGTCTCGTAGGACCTCATCCCTTTTTATACCTTTTTATAATGGAATAAAGGGTTATGGGGAGCGGGCAGGGAAGTGGAGCTGACTCCGTGATCAGATCAGCCATGATCTTATTGAATGGTGGATCAGGCTCGAGGGACCAGGTGGCCTACTCCTGCTCCTATTTCATATGTTCTTATGTTCTTATGTTCTTATGAGAGGAGATCGCGTGAGGACAGGCTTCATAGATGAATAGCCTGTTCACAAACATTGTCCTGTAAGATTTATAGAAATATATAAACATAGAAAATAGGTGCAGGAGTAGACTATTCGGCCCTTCGAGCCTGCATCACCATTCAATAAGATTGTGGCTGATCATTCACCTCAGTACCCCTTTCCGGCTTTCTCTCTATACCCCTTGATCCCTTTAACCGTAAGGGCCATATCTAAATCCCTCTTGAATATATGCAATGAACTGGCATCAACAACTCTCTGTGGTAGAGAAGTCCACAGGTTAATAACTCTCTGAGTGAACAAGTTTCCTCTCATCTCAGTCCTAAATGGCTTACCCCTTATCCTTAGACTGTGTCCCTTGATTCTGGACTTCCCCAATATCAGGAACATTCTTCCTGCATCTAATCTGTCCCGTCCCGTCAGAATTTTATATGTTTCTATGAGATCCCCTCTCATCCTTCTCAACTCCAGTGAATACAGGCCCAGTCGATCCAGTCTCTCCTCATATGTCAGTCCTGCCATCCCGGGAATCAGTCTGGTGAACCTTCGCTGCACTCCCTCAATAGCAAGAACGTCCTTCCTCAGATTAGGAGACCAAAGCTGAACACAATATTCCAGGTGAGGCCTCACCAAGGGCCTGCAACTCAATAAGACCTCCCTGCTCCGAAACTCAAACACCCTAGATATGAAGGTCAACATACCATTTGCCTTCTTCACTGCCTGCATGCCAACTTTTAATGACTGATGTACCATGACACTCAGGTCTCATTGCACATCCACTTTTCCTAATCTGCCACCATTCAGATAATACTTTTCCTTTGTGTTTTTGCCACCAAAGTGGATAACCTCACATTTATCCACATTATACTGCATCTGCCATGCATTTGCCCACTCACCTAACCTGTCCCAGTCACCCTGCAGCCTCTTAGCATCCTCCTCACAGCTCACCCAGCTTAGTGTCATCTGCAAACTTGGAGATATTACACTCATTTCCTTCATCTAAATCATTGATGAATATTGTAAATAGCTGGGGTCCCAGCACTGAGCCCTGCGGCACTCCACTAGTCACTGCCTGCCATTCTGAAAAGGATCCATTTATCCCAACTCTCTGCTTACTGTCTGCCAACCAGTTCTCTATCCACGTCAGTACATTACCCCCAATACACAGGGTGAATTATAGCTGTGGTCAACGATCAAAAATTAACCCCCTTTCCCTTTGTAACTGACCAGGTTATAAATGTCTTGACTGCAAAGTTTGACCTCACATGTTACAGCCATTTTATATTGTTTTTCTGGATGTCTGCTCACTGTGTAAGTAATTGTCTTGGTCTCTCACGGTGAATAGATCTTTCATTCTCTTACCTTCTGGACAGTTTTTTTCCACAGTTCCCAGACAAGTCTTGTGCAGCTATGAGGTGTTAAAACCCATGAGAAAGTTTTTTGAATTCGCACAGCATTTTGGGTCATTAAAAATTGGTCAAGCCAGGTTCAGCCATCTTGGAGCAGTTTGCAAGCACAGTTATTAGCAGAAAAAACGCTGTAGTCTTACAGTCTAGGCTCATACACATATCGGAATGGTGACTTGAACAACGTACCAGCACCCATGGAACTGTACACATGCATCAGTCACCACTTTCAGCAGAGAAATCAGCAAAAGGACAGGCTAAGTGAGTGGGCAAAAATTTGGCAGATAGAGTATAATGTTGGAAAGTGTGAGGTCATGCAGACTTTGGCAGAAAAAAAATCAAAGAACAAGTTATTATTTAAATGGGGAAAGATTGCAAAGTGCCACAGTGCAACGGTACCTGGGGGTACTTGTGCATGAAACGCAAAAGGATAGTATGCAGATACAGCAAGTGATCAAGAAGGCCAATGGTATCTTGGCCTTTATTGCAAAGGGGATGGAGTATAAAAGCAGGGAAGTCTTGCTACAGCTATATCAGGTATTGGTGAGGCCACACCTGGAATACTGCGTGCAGTTTTGGTTTCCATATTTACGAAAGAATATACTTGCTTTGGAGGCAGTTCAGAGAAGGTTCACTAGGTTGATTCCGGGGATGAGGGGGTTGACTTATGAGGAAGGGTTGAGTAGGTTGGGCCTCTACTCATTGGAATTCAGAAGCATGAGAGGTGATCTTATCGAAACCTACAAGATTATGAGGGGGCTTGACAAGGTGGATGCAGAGAGGATGTTTCCACTAATGGGGGAGACTAGAACTAGAGGTCATGATCTTAGAATAAGGGGCCGCCCATTTAAAACAGAGATGAGGAGAAATTTCTTCTCTCAGACGGTTGTAAATCTGTGGAATTCGTTGCCTCAGAGAGCTGTGGAAGCTGGGAAACAGAATAAAATTGAGACAGAAATAAACAGTTTCTTAAACAATAAGGGGATAAGGGGTTATGGGGAGCAGGCGGGGAAACATAGAAACATAGAAAATAGATGCAGGAGTAGACCGTTTGGCCCTTCGAGCCTGCACCACCATTCAATAAGATCATGGCTGATCATTCCCTCAGTACCCTTTTCCTGCTTTCTCTCCATACCCCTTGATCCCTTCAGCCATAAGGGCCATATCTAACTCCCTCTTGAATATATCCAATGATAACTCACAACTCACTGTGGCAGGGAATTTCACAAGTTAACAACTCTCTGAGTGAAGAAGTTTCTCCTCATCTCAGTCCTAAATGGCCTACCCCTTATCCTAAGACTGTGTTCCCTGGTTCTGGGCTTCCCCAACATCGGAAACATTGTTCCCACATCTAACTTGTCCAGTCCCGTCAGAATCTTATATGTTTCTATGAGATCCTTTCTCATCCTTCTAAACTCCAGTGTATAAAGGCCCAGTTTACCCAGTCTCTCCTCATATGTTCGACCAGCCATCCTGGGATCAGTCTGGTGAACCCTCGCTGCACTCCTTCAATAGCAATAACATCCTTCCTCAGATTAGGAGACCAAAACTGAACACAATATTCCAGGTGCGGCCTCACCAAGGCCCTGCACAACTGCAGTAAGACCTCCCTGCTCTGATACTCAAATCCCCTAGCTATGAAGGGCACCATACCATTTGCCTTCTTCACCGCCTGCTGTACCCGCATGCCAACTTTCAATGACTGATGAGCCATGGCACCCAAGTCTCGTTGCACCTCCCCTTTTCCTAATCTGCCGCCATTCAGATAATATTCTGCCTTCGTGTTTTTGCCACCAAAGAAGATAACCTCACAATTATCCATATTATACTGCATCTGTCATGCATTTGCCCACTCACCTAACCTGTCCAAGACCCCTGCAGCACTAGTCACTGCCTGCCATTCTGAAAAGGATTCGTTTATCCCAACTCTTTGCTTCCTGTCTGCCAACCAGCCCTCTATCCACGTCAGTACATTACCCCAAATACCATGTGCTTTGATTTTGTACACCAATCTTTTGTGTGGGATTTTGTCAAAAGACTTTTGAAAGTCCAAATACACTACATCCACTGGTTCTCCCTTGTCCACTCTACTAGTTACATCCTCAAAAAATTCCAGATTTGTCAAGCATGATTTCCCTTTCATAAATCCATGCTGACTTGGACCGATCCTGTCACTGCTTTCCAAATGTGTTGCTATTTCATCCTTAATAATTGATTCCAACATTTTCCCCACTACTGATGTCAGGCTAACCGATCTATAATTACTGATTTTCTCTCTCCCTCCCTTTTTAAAAAATGGTGTTACATTAGCTACCCTCCAGTCCATAGGAAATGATCCAGAGTCGATAGACTGTTGGAAAATGATCAATGCATTCACTATTTCTCGGGCTACTTCCTTAAGTACTCTGGGATGCAGACTATCAGGCCCCGGGGATTTATTGGCCTTCAATCCCATCAATTTCCCTAACAATTTCCCGCCTAATAAGGTTATCCTTCAGTTTATCCTTCTCACTAGACCCTCGGTCCCCGAGTACTTCCGGAAGGTTATTTATGTCTTCCTTCGTGAAGACAGAACCGAAGTATTTGTTCAAATGGTTTGCCATTTCTTTGTTCCCCATATAAATTCACCTGAATCCAACTGCAAGGGACCTATGTTTGTCTTCACTAATCTTTTTCTCTTCACATATCTATAGAAGCTTTTGCAGTCAGTTTTTATGTTCCCGGCAAGCTTCCTCTCGTACTCGATTTACCCCCTCTTAATTAAACCGTTTGTCCTCCTCTGCTGAATTCTAAATTTCTCCCAGTCCTCAGGTGTGCTGCTTTTTCTGGCCAATTTATATGCCTCTTCCTTGGATTTAACACTATCCTTAATTTCCCTTGTTAACCATGGTTGAGCCCCCTTCCCCGTTTTATTTTTACTCCAGACAGGGATGTACAATTGCTGAAGTTCACCCATGTGATCTTTAAATGTTTGCCATTGCCTATCCACCGTCAACCCTTTAAATATCATATGCCAGTCTTTTCTAGCCAATTCACTCCTCAAACCATCGAAGTTACCTTTCCTTCAGTTCAGGACCCTAATTTCTGAATTAACTGTGTCACTCTCCATCTTTAATAAAGAATTCTACCATATTGTGGTCACTCTTCCCCAAGGGGCCTCGCACAACAAGATTGCTACCAGTTTGGTTAGACCAACCAATATTTAGATTAAAGTCACCCATGATAACTGCTGTACCTTTATTGCACACATCCCTTATTTCTTGTTTGATGCTGTCGCCAACCTCACTACTACTGTTTGGTGGTCTGTACACAACTCCCCCTAGCATTTTCTGCCCTTTGGTATTCCGTAGCTCCACCTATACTGATTCCACATCATCCAAGCTAATGTCCTTCCTTACTATTGCATTAATTTCCTCTTTAACCAGCAATGCCACCCCGCCTCCTTTTCCTTTCTGTCTATCCTTCCTAAATGTTGAATACCCCTGGATGTTGAGTTCCCAGTCTTGGTTACCCTGGAGCCATGTCTCCGTGATATCAATTATATCATAACCATTAACTGCTATCTGCGCAGTTAATTTGTCCACCTTATTCCGAATACTCCTCGCATTGAGGCACAGAGCCTTCAGGCTTATCTTTCTAACACACTTTGCCCCTTTAGAATTTTGCTGTAATGTGGCCCTTTTTGCCATTTGCCTTAGGTTTCTCTGCCCTCCACTTTTACTTTTCTTCTTTCAATCTTTTGCTTCTGCCCCCATTCTACTTCCCTCTGTCTCACTGCATAGGTTCCTATCCCCATACCATATTAGTTTAACTCCTCCCCAACAGCACTAGCAAACATTCCCACTAGGACATTGGTTCCATTTCTGCTGAGTGGAGCTGAGTCCATGATCAGATAAGCCATGATCTTATTGAATGGCGGAGCAGGCTCAAGGGGCCGTATGGCCTACTCCTGTTCCTATTTCTTATGTTCTTATGTTCTTATGTAAGGGGATAAAGTTGGAATATCAATCAAAAAGAAAATAATTATTGTCACATTAACTTGCTTTTCTAATGTGCAGAGGAATACTAAAGGAGCATGTTACACAGCTCAAATCAAAAGAAATACTGCAATTATGACTCTTTCTTAAATGTAATTCCAGGAAGTAACGGATTGTTGGAGGTGCTTCCTTTCAGATGAGATGATAAAGCTCCGTCTGCCTGTTGAAGATGTTGAAGATCCTATGGTACTGCCATCTACTCCTATTAATTCAAAGTCGCTTACAATTTGAATTGTACAGTAGAGCAAATTAACAAAACAGCTCAAGTGAAGTACTTTTGTACAATTTCCATTCAAGTGAATAGCGAAGTTGGAATGAAGTAACTTTGAATTAAAAGGAGTAGACTGTATTCATAGAAGAGCAGAAAGTTCTTCTTGTCTTCTGACATGATTTCTCCCTCAACCATCACCACCAAAACAAATGAACTGGTCGTTCATCACAGTTGCAATTTTTGTGTAATCTTACTTCCCACAAACGGACTGCTGTGTTTGTACTCCATCACAGCGACTGTAGTTCTATATGATTAGCTGGATGTGAAGCACTTTGAGATTTCCTGGGGATGTTTTAAGATGCTACATAAATGCACGTAATTTATTTTTTCTTTAAACCGTACAGATCTGAAGCTTCTGGATTTGATTCCTGGTCTATACTGATTTAATTGATCTCAGCCAGAGCAGCAATAATGCTGCTAAAATTGGCTTCAGTGCCCGAGGGCTAGGGAGAGGATAAATCAGTCTGGATAAAATCCCACTCCTGACTGCTTTCCAAAGATTCTTGTAAAGTTTCCACGTGTGGACGGATTCAGGCACAGCTGCAGAGTCTTCCATGGTTGAACAGGCTGGTGATTATCTAGGCTCGCAAATGAGGAATGTTCCACTCGGAGGAGATCCCAGGGGACTGCCTTTATCAGGGGAACCGTACGCCAGCATACCTGAACATTTTCAGGAGAGAGAGATATTTTTTTGAAAGAAATTTTGAAAATCTGAAATAAAAAAGGAAAACACTGGAAAGGCACACCAGGATGATCAAAATGTAAAAGAAAAAGTCAGGATAGTGTTTCAAGTGGCCCCCTTCATCAGAACTAAGCAACTACATAAAAAATATTGTGTAATATTGATTGTGTGATTGCTGGGAATAAATAGCTGCTTATCATATGACAACCTTGCATGACTACATCACAGTTGCTCATGCTTCAGTAATGATGTCATCACATACCAATTACATGGAGTGTCAATCTCTGCCAGTTATGACAAAAAATAACTTCACTCACTCTGCAGCATATTCACTGAGATTCATAAAATGAGTTTCAATGCGTCAAATGGCCTTTCCTTATCCTTGACTTCACTTCTGCTCTTATGGTCCTATTATTATATAAATGCTATATGGGAGTGATTTGCAGCTGGCAATCTTATCTTTGGGATTGGATAATGGTTATAAACTGCTGGGTAATTTACGGATGTCAGAACCCTGAGATGAGATTATTAGGCTGGAAATTGCAGTTACTCAACACCTAATATTTTGCCTCAATGGCAAAACAAAGCCCATGAGTACCAGATGGAAAAAGCTGTTTTTCTATATGCCATTTTAACTGAGACTTTAATGTATAAATGGATAAAAGTAGCCGACAACAGATTGGTATATGAGTACATTAAGCATGTCCCAGCTAATATCAACAGCATTTATTTCCAATAACAACAACTTGCATTTTTTTATCTTTTTATTCATTCATGGGATGTGGGCATCTCTGGCAAGGCCTGTAGTTATTGCCCATCCCTAATTTCCCTTGAGAAGGTGGTGGTGAGCTGCCTTCTCGAAGCGCTGCCATCCGTGTGGTGAAGGTACTCCCACAGTGCTGTTAGGAAGGGAGTTCCAGAATTTTGACCCAGTGATGATGAAGGAACGGTGATATACTTCCAAGTCAGGATGGTGTGACTTGGAGGGGAACTTGTAGGTGGTGGTGTTCCCATGCACCTTCTGCCTTTGTCCTTCTAGGTGGTAGAGGTCGCAGGTTTGAGAGGTACTGGCAAAGAAGCCTTGGCCAGTTGCTGCAATGCATCTTGTAGATGGTACACACTGCAGCCACAGTGCGCCGTGCTGGAGGGAGTGAATGTTTAAGGTGGTGGATGGGGCATCAATCAAGCGGGCTGCTTTGTCCTGGATGGTGTTGAGCTTCTTGAGTGTTGTTGGAGCTGCACTCATCCAGGCAAGTGGAGAATATTCCATCACACTCCTGAATTGTGCCTTGTAGATGGTGGGAAGGTTTTGGAGAGTCAGGAGGTGAGACACTCGCCGCAGAATAGCCAGCCTCTGATCTGCTCTTGTTGCCACAGTATTTATGTGGCTGGTCCAGTTAAGTTTCTGCTCAATGGTGACCCCCCAGGATGTTGATGGTGGAGGATTCAGCGATGGTAATGCCATTGAATGTCAACGGGCAGTAGTTAGAATCTCGCTTGTTGATGATAGTCATTGCCTGGCTCTTGTGTAGATGCAAATGTTATTTGCCACTTATCAACCCAAGCCTGAATGTCGTCCAGGTCTTACTGCATGCGGGCATGGATTGCTTCATTATCTCAGTCGTTTCAAATGGCACTGATCAATCACTATGCAATCATCAGCGAACATCCCCACTTCTGACCTTCTGATGGAGGGAAGGTAATTGATGAAGCAGCTGAATATGGTTTGTCCTAGGACACTGCCCTGAGGAACTCCTGCAGCGATGTCCTGGGACTGTGAAGATTGACCTACAACTACCACAACCATCATCCTTTGTGCTAGGTATAGAGCCATTTAACACAGAAAAATGTCCCAGTAGGCGCAATCAAAAAAATGGATGATGAGCCAAAGAAAGAGATATTAGTGGGGAAGGGGAATGAGGGGAGGGGGCAAAATGAATAGTCAAAGAAACAGGTCTTAAGGAGGGTCTTAAAGGAAGAGAGAGATGTGCAGAGGCAGAAGAGTTAAGGGAGGGAATTGCAGACTGTGGGGCTTAGATGGCTGAAGGCACGGTCACCAATGGTAGAGCAAAGGGAGGAGGGATACACAAGAGGCCAGACTCAGAGGAGTAGAGAGTCCGGAGTGAGTGCAAAGCTTGTAGGCCCGCTGAGGTTAGCGAGATAGGGAGGGGTGGGGCCATAAAAGGATGTAAACACGAGGATGAGAAATTTAAATTTGAGAAGCTGGGAACCAATGCAAGTCAATTTCCAGTGTGTTATCCATTGCACAGTATCCACTATTCTCTATGTAGCCCGATATTTTCAGGTCAGTTGATCCAGTTATGATGGTTTATTGATGGTTTTCCCTTCTTTTATCAGTTATCCAGCACTTTATCCTTTGCCTCAGTCACAAAACAAAGTCTATGAGTACCAGATGGAAAAAGGTGATGGCAGTGGGTGTGCCAATAACAGTGGAAGTGCAGGCAGCAACAGCACAAAACTTTGTACATTTTTACTATTAGTTTGAAACTTGTTTCCTGAATTATGAGACTTTGAATATGTATCTATTGGACTCAAATAGATAATACATTACTCACATATAGAATTTAAAAGCCTTAGACGTCAAGGTGGAAAGAGCACATCCCCAATGCGATACTATAGGGAACAGAAAGAATGGTGTGCCCAGAATGAGATAAAATGCTCGCTTGTACAGGATACAGAAATTCTCATCATTTCTGTAATGTTGTAATTTCTCACAGTGACTACACTTTAAAAGTACTTCTTTGGTTGTAAAGTGCTTTGGGAGGTCCTGAGGTTGTGAAATGTGCTATATAAATGCAAGTCTTTCTTCCAAGTCTTTCATAGAAGAATTACCATCATGCATGATGAATAAAGAGATGTGTAGGACAGTCGTAGGAACTCCGACAATAGTCAACTGATGATGATGTTAAAAAAGTCTAATTTATTAATTAAGTTTATCAATGCAATTTCTCCAATAATTCAGAAACTACAAATCCTACTTTCATATTATTTACAATGCTAAAAGTGGGGTGAGAGGGTTAAGATGCTTTAATTTGAGCTAATGTCTGTGCACAGATTAGATTTATTATAAAACATGATTTCCTTTATTATTCAAACACTTCAATTCTTCATTATTGAGGCAAAGCACAAAGACTTGCTTTTGTTTACATGTAATAGTCAGTTTATTTATATTTAAAGAAGGTAATATACTGAGCATTGCAAAAAGGATTGAATCAGCCAATTAAAAGCAATGCTTTTTTAACCTGGAACTACAAAGGAAACAATCAGCTATCCAATGTTAACTGCTCATTGTACCTTGAGGGGAAGTACACAAGTTTACTGCTGTCAATCACCACAATGTGGGCTCCTGAGGTGGCATGAAGTTCATACCTGTGGCATTCCCACTTGAAGGAAAGCAAAGTAGACATATTGGGGGCAATTTTGATCCCAAGACTGTCAGGTTGGGATCAGGTGGGAGGTTAAAGAGTTAAATATCTGAATTCCGTTCCCAATCTGTCTCCTATCTGGCCACTTCCAGTTTTAACGGAGGTAGGATGGGAGGCAGGCAACCAACCTACTCCCAGGAGGCAGGTTGACATTTTAAATATTATAATGAGGCTCCATGCCTCATGGTGATCCACCATTTTAAATTTAACTTGGGCGGGCAGGTTTCCAAGGCCTCAAGGAACCTGCCAGCTAAAGGGAGGCGACGACTGCTGGATCCAAGAAGTAAGTGCACTTCCACTGACCTACTGGATCGAGCATCCCTACCCTGTCAACCGCGCATGATCATACCCCCCCTGGCCCTTACGATCTACCCCTGACCTCCCTGCCAAGGCTTCCGACCGCTCACCCCACTGATCCCCCCACAAGACCTCCAATCTTCAATCCCTCCCTCATGCCTTCATTCACCGGTCTCTGACACTCCCTTTGATCTCCAATTCCCCTCTCCTGCTTTCGATCCTTCGCCCTCAGCCACTGATTCCCCCCCTCTGGCCCCTGACAATTGCCCCGGCCTCTGACCTGCCTCTGGCCTTCCAACCTCCCCCCTTCAGCCCACGATCACACCTATTGTCTTCCAACCACCCCGTTCTGTACCCCGATCACCCTCCAGCTTCCGACCTCCCCATCTGACCCCCAATCACCCTCCATCCTTCCCATCTGGGCCTCAATCTGCCTTCCATCTCCGATCACCCCTCAAATACCTCCCTCCCACCTCTCTGCGGCCTGGTGCCACAGGCCTACCTGCCTGACAGCCAGCCAGCCTCTCCATCTGAAAATGGTAATCAGGCCCTGCCATTAATTTCAGCAGGGCCTGCGGGAAACCTGTTTTTTCCAGCCTCCTTGCTCCCTACCTACTTCAAAATTAAAATTCTGGCATTGTTGAGTCACTGTAACATTGAATATTATTGAAACTGTACAAATATACTATAAGTCATAAAGAAACAATCATAGAATCTGTTATGTCTTTAATACTCTTATGAATGACTCCACGAGGTCTAGCATTGTACTTGAGTTGTTGTGACCTTAGTCCCATTTATTGTAACTCCAGAGTGAGGCACAAGCATGGTGGGCAGCCTTTTATACTGGGCCCTGCACACCTATGCAGGTGACACCCTCAGGTCTCCCACCGCAGTGCCATCTGGTGGCAAACCTTATGTGACTATACAGTTAGTATAATGGTCTACATACATGACATCACTTTCCCCCAAGTCTTTAATGCAAATTGACTCGCACATTGATGGTGACCTGGGCTTTGCCCGTCCTGGTTGACGATTGGAAGGTCGCTTCTAGCTTGGGTGGGTTGGTAGTGAGATTTGTTGCCAGTGGAGGTCCCCGTGGTTTCTTATTGTGAGTCCATGACTACACCATTCTCCCCCCCACACAAAGATCATGCTAATAGCCCGTGACATGCAAGTTGCATTCAAGTTCATCACATGGGTTTTACATTTACATCTTGGTACATATGTTGGGTGGATTACAGTTGCGATTCTTTTTGTGTGGTACATTTACATGATCAGTATAGGTACATCAGTACAGGTACACAAGGACAGTCTAGTTCCAGCATGGCTGGATGAGATCCGGGTCATCTGATGGCGGTGCAGCATCCCATGCTAGTGGGTCTGTGGGCGAGGTGAGCTAATTTTGTTTGAGTTGCCGGAGCTCAGGGCTCTTGCCGTTACTCCTAGTGTCGGGCAGGTCCAAAGACAGCTGATGTGTCTGTGACCTTCCTGTCCTTTTCATTTGCACAGTGTCACTGCTGCTCTCTGGGAAGCGGTCTGAGAGAGTGAGTGTTTCGTTTCAGCGACGGTGGGGCTGCCTCGTCTTGTCTAGCAGGAGACTGCTGACTCACTTTCCTTGAGGACACCGTTGTGAGCACTCTCAAGTTTGGGATGCTGGCTGCTCCACGTCCCGTTCGGAGGAGCCGTTGCGGGTGACCCTTCGCTCTTGGGCATTGCCGTGGTGGCGAGTGGGTTTGTGTGCTGCGCCTTTTCCACCCGGATGGTGGGCGATGGTAGCCGACTGCGAGCACAGGCGCAGTTTACTGTTTCTGGCCCATGGCGGTTCATGCCATCGGGTGTCTGCAATGTTAAACCGATCTGAGGCAGGGTATTGCTAACGGTGCCTCTGCTCTCCGGGGATTGTTTACTCTATCAGCTGTGGGGTTACTTTATGATACATTGTTCTGGTCCCGGGGATGCAAGCTACAGCATTGGGTAGCCCGCTGGACTTGTATACGACTGTTAGATGTTCACCCGCTACATTAGCTGATTGCAATTTGCACCTGACATCGCTCAACAACATTTTGCTTGTTACAACTGGACTTTTACATTGGTTACCAATTTCAAGTAGTTCATTCAAAAATGGCGGGTTGCTCCTTTAAAATGGCCTTACTACTTTTACCCCAATTGTCTTCCTTGCGTGGAACCATGTGTTGTTGCTCCATTATTGCTGCAGCTCATAATTTGGACGCCCTCTTTTCCCTGTCCATGATGTCGACTGCCGTGATCTTCTCTCCCAGGGATTCTGCCACTGAAGCTGGGAAGGCACCCTCGGATCCAATCTTCCTCCCCAGGAGTCCTACCACTCAAACCGGGAAGGTGTGTTCGGGTCATCTCGGCTGGATCATCGCCACGCAGTCATGATGAGTGGTCTGTGCCTCGGGAGCTGCGCGGATCTGCTCTCCGGTGCCTTGTCCAACCGAAAGTGGGGGCTTGCTCTGGTTCTGAGCATGGGGGACATCGATCGCTGGAGGGATGAAGTCTTCCCAGTTCCAATGAATCTTCCCCATCCATTTTCTTCAAAGTAGCATTGGTCCATCACCTGAAACAATCCACAATGGTAAATTGTGCACCGCGCCATCATGGGACACACTTACATCCGCACTACCAACAACTGATATCAATTCCTTGGTGTAGGTGTGCAGTTTTGCCTGAACCGGGATCAGCTTGGGTCGTTCAGCTTGATTATTCCATAGCCTCTCAGAGGCTTCCTGGCTCAGTACTGACTGTCTCGCCCCCGTGTCCACTTTCATGAAGACCGGAATGCCATTTATCTCGATTTCCATTATCACTGGAGGACAATCTGTGGTGCAGGTATATACTCCATACACTTCGTCCTGAGACTGAGCTGGCTCTCTAGTGATCTCCTCGTAATCCGTGTTGGATTCACAGCCATCTGCTGACTCCTCTTCCACGTGGTGAGTCACAGTTCTTTTGCCCATTCGCTGGAGGTGGCTCTTTGTGCTGCAGCCTTTGCACACATAGTCTCTGAACCAACACTGATGAGCCCTGTAATTACCTCCGCAACGCCAGCATGGTGCTACTCGACTTACATTTGCACCCTTCGGCGGACACTGAGTTAAAGGACTCGGGGGCCTGTACGCTCTGCCCTGGACAGATTCACGTTCAACAGTTCTGCCTGTGAAAGGCGCCATCCTATTTAGAGTACTTGCCGGGTTTGAGTCCTAAGAGTGAGTCATCATCTGCTTGGAGCTGCTGCTTGAGGTCATGAATGCCTGGCTGATGCTGATGGCCTTCTGCAGAGTGACAGTGGTTTCAGCAGACAGTAGCCTGTGAAGAAGGGCCACATGACTGATGCCAATTACGAAGATATCCCGCAATGCATCGGCGAGGGATGTGCTGAATTCACACGGTCCTGCCAGTCGGCAGGGTACTTCGCGATTTCTTGGCCCTCGGGGCGACGGTGTGTATAGAATCGATGCCTGGCCGTGAGGATGCTCTCCTTCAGTTTGATTTGTTCCCGAATTAGCATTTTCAGCTCCTCGTATGACTTGGTTGTTGTTTTATCTGGTGCAAGCAAGTCCCTGACGAGGCCGTAGATGGCGGGCCCACAACTGGTAACAGGATAGCTCTGCGCTTATCTGCCAGCGTGGCCAGATCATCGCCTACCAGGTTGTTTGCTGCAAAATATTGGTTGAGCCGCTCCATAAAGGCTTCCCAATCTTCACCCTCTGAGAACTTTTCTAATGCACCAACATTAGTCATTTTTGCATGAAAGTTCGTAATCCCGTCGCCAGTTTTTATGTCTTTAATGCTCTAATGAATGACTCTACGAGGTCTAGTATTGTACTTGAACTGTTGTGACCTGAGTCCCATTTATTGTAACTCCAGAGTGAGGCACAAGCATGATGGGCAGCCTTTTATACTGGGCCCTGCAGACCTATGCAGGTGACCCTCAGGTCTCCCATCGCACTGCCCTCTGGTGGCACACCTTATGTGACTATGCACTGAGTATACATGGTCTACATACATGACAGAATCATCGAATCATAGAATGGTTATGCACATGAAGCCATTCAGCCCGTCGAGCCTGTGCAAGCTCTCTGCAAGGGCACTTCAGCAAGTCCCACTCTCCTACCCTTTCCCTGTAGCCCTGCAAATATTTTTCCTTCATGTACTTATCCAATTCCCTTTTGAAAGACATCATTGAGTCTGCTACCACAACCCTTCCAGGCAGTGAATTCCAGATCCTAACCGCTCGCTGCATAAAAATTTTTTTCCTCATGTCGCCTTTGGTTCTTTTGCCAATCACTTTAAATCTTTGTCCTTTGGTTCTCGACCCTTCCACCTATGGGAACAGTTTCTCTCTATCTATTCTATCTAGAACCCTCATTATTTGGAATACCTCTATCAAATCTCCTGTCAACCTTCTCTGCTCTAAGGAGAACAATCCAAGCATCTCTTGTGTATCCACGTAACTGAAGTCCCTCGTTAAATGTGTCGGAGTTTGTCAACATTTTTCAAAGCTTGATACAGGTACATCTTATTGTACTGAATAGTGTCAATGTGAGCAACTATCCCCTTGTTACAAAGTCACATGCTTTGCTGTTTTTATGTTCAGTGCAATAATTTAAAATATTACAAATCATCACATTTAGTACTATACATCTCATGTATATCTTAGTATAAACTCCTGTACATATAAACTGGCTGTCGTGTTTTTGAACCTGACAGAGAAGTTGACATCTGAGACGAGTAAATGCTAATGGTGCAGCAGATATTTATTTTGGCATCTTAGACAGATGTGTCTCTCTTATCTCGGTCTAGCCTATACAAGTGATATACAGTTACAATGTAATGTGAAAGCGATACATTAACAGTGTCTATATTTACACATATATCTCCACATCCGTTTACTGCAATTTATCCACGATCAGTCTTTATCTATTAGGGATTACATGTCATGATATTAAATTACTATTCATAAAAACACTAATAATAAAGAAGTAGCTTTATGCAGATAGATCATTTAAGTAAATTCACACTTAAGTATATCCACAGGACACTCACAGGAATTCCGCCAACCAGTTGAGTACAATCCAGGGGTTTTTATACAGGGAATCAAATCCTGATTTGGATCAAATTGACGTGAACTGATTGACCCATTGTTGATTCAAAGTACCATTAAACCAGTGCTTACCTGGCAGTTTGATATATAGTAGCTACGTAATGTGTATGTTAGTCAAGTACCTCTTACAATCACATTGTCATCTTCACCATGCTATATGGTTCAGAGTAGATTGTTTCCAATTAGTATTTCCTCCTTTACACAGATCTGATTAATTCCTCCAGTGTAAAGTTGTCACTGATTAATGTAAATTGACAAATTATTTATAAAAGCAGGTGATTATATTCACTGAACCTGAATTAATAGCATTTCATTTAAACATTTCTTTAAATAATTCAAATGTGTGCCATATTTTCTGGAAAGTACGGTAATGTCTGTAAATTACAGACTCGCCTTGAATCCGCCAGTAAATAGCATTGTAAATCACATCTGAATTCTCAGGTGTTCTGGATTTCATAACAGCAGTGGTGCCCCTTGCTGTATTGTGGTACTTAGAACCTGCAGTCTGTTTCCGTAGAGGTTGTGTAATGTAACACTTTTCAGCACTATCTGGATGTGAGTCTGTTTTTTCTCACATTGCAGCCTTTCATCTGGCCATGTTTTATTCACAACCCCTTTCTTTTTCCCCTCTGGGCGATACAAATCAAAAACAGTCAAGAGTCCATCACTATATTCCCAATGTACTGATGACCTACATTAAAGTATGCATATTTAAGGTAAATCGGAAGTGCAATATTTAAGATATCAGTGAGTTTGTGATAGGTTTAGGTTTTTATAACCAATCTTACCTATGAAATAAATTTGCATTTGATTTTTATTAGGCATTACAACGAGTTAAGTACAGACTACTATTTTGTTAACACTCCTTGGGGATCATTTTAACTTTATTGCCAGGTGATAAATGGCTTATGGTAAATTGGCCATGCGTTTCAACCCCAGCCACTATTTTTTTACCAAATGGAAAAGAATATTGGTCAGGTATTAATTGGGTAGTCGATTTGCTGTAAGTTAATATTATTCCCTTCCCCCCTTTAATGCTATTTAACTATATTTAATGAGTTAGTTTAAAATAGGCGAACATATTAGTTTAGTCCGGTGTTCTCCAATATATTAGCCACCAGCCACTTGTGACTAATTGGGAATCCAGCTGCAGCTAATTGTATTTACGATTAGTGAATAAAATATGAGTTAGTAGACACTGCTGCAGGGCATGTGATCTTAATACTCATATTTGCAGGCGATATGCATGTTTACTTTACCTTTTTTATGCATTTACGAACATACGAACAATGATGGACAGGTAAAGACCCTCTGTTCCATCGAGCCTGTCCCACACAATTGCGACACCTTGTTATCACAATATATACACTCCATCATGTGATTTCCTGAGGGAGGGGGAAAAATGGATATAAAACCCAAGCCAATTTGGGGAAAAAATATTTATTGGCAAAATGGTAAGATGAAAAGGAGAGTGTTTTCATCATTGTGAGTATTTTATTTTCTTCGTTACTGAATTGTTGTAGATAGAAACATAGAAACATAGAAAATAGGTGCAGGAGTAGGCCATTCGGCCCTTCGAGCCTGCACCACCATTCAATAAGATCATGGCTGATCATTCCCTCAGTACCCCTTTCCTGCTTTCTCTCCATACCCCTTGATCCCTTTCGCCGTAAGGGCCATATCTAACTCCCTCTTGAATATATCCAATGAACTGGCAACAACAACTCTCTGTGATAGGGCATCCACAGGTTAACAACTCTCTGAGTGAAGAAGTTTCTCCTCAGTCCTAAATGGCTTACCCCTTATCCTTAGATTATGTCCACTGGTTTTGGGCTTCCCCAACATCGGGAATATTCTTCCTGCATCTAACCTGACCAGTCCTGTCAGAATTTTATATGTTTCTATGAGATCCCCTCTCATCCTTCTAAACTCCAGTGAATACAGGCCCAGTCGATCCAGTCTCTCCTCATATGTCAGTCCTGCCATCCCGAGAATCAGTGTGGTGAACCTTCGCTGCACCCACTCAATAGCAAGAATGTCCTTCCTCAGATTAGGAGACCAAAACTGACACAATATTCCAGGTGAGGCCTCACCAAGGCCCTGTACAACTGCAGTAAGACCTCCCTGCTCCTATACTCAAATCCACTAGCTATGAAGGCCAACATACCATTTGCCTTCTTCACCGCCTGCTGTACCTGCATGCCAACTTTCAATGACTGATGTACCATGACACCCAGGTCTCGTTGCACTTCCCCTTTTCCTAATCTGCCGCCATTCAGATAATATTCTGCCCTCGTGTTTTTGCCACCAAAGTGGATAACCTCACATTTATCCACATTATACGGCATCTGCCACTCGTTTGCCCACTCACCTAACCTGTCCAAGTCACCCTGCAGCCTTTTAGCGTCATCCTCACAGCTCACAGTGTCCCCCAGCTTAGTGTCATCTGCAAACTTGGAGATATTACACTCAATTCCCTCATCAAAATCATTAATGTATATTGTAAATAGCTGGAGTCCCAGCACTGAGCCTTGTGGCAGCCCACTAGTCACTGCCTGCTATTCTAAAAAGGACCCATTTATCCCAACTCTCTGCTTCCTGTCTGCCAACCAGTTCTCTATCCACAGCAGTACATTACACCCAATACCATGTGCTTTAATTTTCCACACTAATCTCTTGTGTGGGACCTTGTCAAAAGCTTTTTGAAAGTCCAAATACACCACACCCACTGGTTCTCCCTTGTCACTCTACGAGTTATATCCTCAAAAAATTCTAGAAGATTTGCCAAGCATGATTTCCCTTTCATAAATCCATGCTGACTTGGACCGATCCTGTCATTGCTTTCCAAATGCGCTGCTATTTCATCCTTAATGATTGATTCCAACATTTTCCCCACTACTGATGTCAGGCTAACTGGTCTATAATTACCCTCTTTCTCTCCCCCTCCCTTCTCAAAAAGTGGTGTTACATTAGCTACCCTCCAGTCCATAGGAACTGATCCAGAGTTGATAGAATGTTAGAAAATGATCACCAATGCATCCACTATTTCTAGGGCTACTTCCTTAAGTACTCTGGGATGCAGACTATCAGGCCCCGGGGATTTATCGGCCTTCAATCCCATCAATTCCCCTAACACAATTTCCCGCCTAATAAAGATTTCCTTCAGTTCCTCCTTCTCACTAGACCCTCGGTCCCTTAGTATTTCCGGAAGGTTATTTGTGTCTTCCTTCATGAAGACAGAACCAATGTATTTGTTTAACTGGTCTGCCATTTCTTTGTTCCCCATTATAAATTCAGCTGAATCTGACTGCAAGAGACCTACGTTTGTCTTCACTAATCTTTTTCTCTTCATATATCTATAGAAGTTTTTGCAGTCAGTTTTTATGTTCCCAGCAAGCTTCCTCTCATACTCTATTTTCTCCCTCCTAATTAAACCCTTTGTCCTCCTCTGCTGTATTATAAAATTCTCTCAGTCCTCACGTTTGCTGCTTTTTCTGGCCAATTTATATGCCTCTTCCTTGGATTTAACACTATCCTTAATTTCCCTTGTTAGCCACGGATGAGCCACCTTCCCCGTTTTATTTTTACTCCAGACAAGGATGTAAAATTGTTGACGTTCATCCATGTGATCTTTAAATGTTTGCCATTGACTATCCACCGTCAACCCTTTAAGTATCACTCGCCAGTCTATTCTAACCAATTCACATCTCATACCATCGAAGTTACCTTTCCTTAAGTTCAGGACCCTAGTCTCTGATTTAACTTTGTCACTCTCCATCTTAATAAAGAATTCTACCATATTATGGTCACTCTTCCCCAAGGGCCCTCGCACAACAAGATTGCTAATTAGTCCTTTTTCATTACACATCACCCAGTCTAGGATGGCCAGCCCTCTAGTTGGCTCCTCGACATATTGGTCTAGAAAACCATCCCTATTTGTTAAATAAATAAATATGTGAGAAATATACTTATCTGTATTGTGTGAGTGTTTGTAAGGTGGTTTGAACTAAAATTAATGTGTGTGGCTGAAATGATGTCACTGTAGCCACACCTGTGGCTAGTCTGCAATTTATGTTGAATAACACTGGGTTAGACATACTGGTGTGATGTAGCTTGAGTCACTAAGCAGTTATTTGAATAGTTATTAAAAAAATCATAAAGCATCAGAAAATCCAGAATCAGAAAAGTTAATTTGTCCCACCAAGTCGACTCCATCCAGAGTCCATGTATTATTATTCTAATATTGATTTCCCTCCCACACCACCTGTTGATTCCCTACGTTACGGGCATGATCGGATAAATTCCACAGGGAGCCATGCTCATAGGGCATGTGGGTTAGAGAATTGGCACGATAGCATTGTAGGCCATCTTCAACCCATACTCTGCTTGAAAGTGAATCCTGCTGGCAGTCCAGAATCAGTGAATTTACCCATAAGTTATATCCTCTAATTCCTCTCGGAAAGGAAATCGAAAACTGTTGTAACCTCTCTATAACCCCATTTCTCAATCGTTATCAATCCAGCTCCTTTCCAGCACCTTTTTAAAAATGTGAATTAACCTTGAATTAACCAGTATTTGGCACTGTATCTTTTGGATGTTGTTAAGCTGAGGCTCCATCTGCCTGTTAAATTGGTTTATGAACCTAAATGATCCCATGGCCCTGTTCAAAGACTAAGAAGTTCTCCAGCTGTTCTGGCCAATATTTCCTCTCAACCAACATCATAAAGAAAACACATTAAGTGATCATTCACCTCATTTGCTGCTTATGTGACCTGGGTGTCTGCAAATTGGCTGCTTACATAACAACACCACCAATAACTTGCGTTTATATAATGCCTTTAACATAACAAAATGTCCAAGGCACTTCACAGGAGAAATGATGACTGCAATTCAAAAATAATTTATTGGTTGTGAAACACTTTAGGATGTCCTAAGCACATGATAAGATTCTATATAAATGCAAGTTATTGACTCCTTTCTCCTTAATTTAGAAGGATAAAATAGCTTATGAAATTTCAAAATCTTCAATGAACTTAATTAAGCAAACAAATCAAAAATGTGCACATGAATAAGTTTAATATCCAGTTTTAAATGTCTGACTTTTCTAATATCAAAACATTAAACCTTTAAAGCAGCCTCTCACATTTTGTGTGTGTTTTATTGTCTAGGAAATTGCCATTAATTTAAGAACTGTTCACCTTCACAGCCAGCTTTTGCTTCCTTCAATAGATTGTATACCCATTCTGACCTGAAGGTAGTTGAATAAGAAGGGATTGAGTGCAGAAAGGGAAATATCACTTCAGTTTAAAAAATATGTCCATAGGCAAGTATAGAGTATTGGAAATTAGTAATTAGCTGAAGCATTATTTTATACTTCCTCAGGCTAGTTGTAACAGAGACAAAAGGCGTACTTTCTGTAAAATAATGAGAAATTCCAAACACACTGAAGAAATACTAAAAGCAAATATTCTTTCCTGAACCTGTTGTTCGAGATGCTGGATGCTAAAAATATGTTTAAATGAATCTTGATAATTCTCTGATATTTTTGGCAATAATCTGAAGGTAAAATTGGCAGCAGGTACAGATTAATTAGATGTATATTGGATCACACAATGGGTTAAAGCACTGCTCTTTCACCACTGTGAAATCTCTAAATCCAATTCAGCCTAATGGATGTAAGTGAAATGAGCTTGAGCAATCTCAATCAGATTGAAGTTGACAAAAAACTGCCTTTAATTCAGCACCAGTTGGCCTTAAATTAACAATCTCACTCACATCCCATTTATATTGCAAAACTATTTCCAATAAAAGTGGTTCTGTAATATAATCTGGTTTCACTGTTCTGAATTTATACAGCGAGGTGGATTCAACAATGCTGGAACAAATGCCCATAAACTAGTTTTGCACATGTGTAGTAGCTTATAAAAAGTTACAGGCATGTTCACAACTTTTCCACTCTGCTCATGGACTCTCCACTTTTCAGGGAAAATTCCAAACAGCCCAGCAATATATAAATCACATTATTAATCAATACAATCAGGATTTGTTATGACTAAAATACAATGGTGTACCCAGTGCCATGTGTTGGACTGGCCCTTTGCCTTCAGAGGCAGCCAACAAAATCACCTCTTCAGATGGATCTTAGCATGCACACTGCCTCACTTATATTGCTATGCCACCTCCAGAGTAGAGAAGAGAAAATCTATCTTGGGACCTCCAGTTTTACTGGACCTTTAACATGTATTGGTGACAATATGCTGCAGGAAAGGTCACTGTTGAGAAAATTTTAATGTTACATGATTCTTTTGATTTGGTTTGCTCCTACTATTTCTACCACTAGTGACAGACCTGGAATCACCAGTACCTCACCCTCATGTTATGGTCTCTACTTCCAGGCATGACTCAAGTTTGAAAGGACAAAATTCCCAGTTGCACATACTAAGTACATGAAATTTGCATACACCCATTTATTGAAATTCCAGTGACAGCACTGCTTAACCAACACATAGCCCAGTTGTTTGCAATATGATACTTCCAGTTATATAGCATTCTTCACATTCAAGTACCTTAATGAATTACTTTTTTGTAGCCACCAAGTCTTATGCAGGCAAAGGCACCAGCAATGTCCCACAACTGAGGTGAATAACTAATCGATCTGTTTTCAGGTGAAGTTGGTTGAGGAAGGCAATGTTAAAAAAAATTCCCAAACTTCTTTGAATAGTGTCATGGGAGGGAGGCGGGGGAGGGGAGAGGAGGGGGGAATGGGGGAGGGGGAGGGGTAGGGGGGGAGAGAAGGGGGTGAGGTGGAAGTACCCTCTTGATCAAATGGTACAAATCCTCTGAAAGGTCTGGAGCCAGCCCCTTGGACTTCAGTATCCTGAGGATCTTGTTCGCCCGAGATATGGTGGACGTTCCCTCTGCTCAGGCTCAGCTGTTCCTGTTGTCGGGCCACTTACTGGGCTGCCTGCACAACACAGTTATTCCCGTCCTCATCACAGAGGGCCTGGCTTCAAGTTTGGGCACTGATCTTGGAGAGCTTTGGTGATGACCGCTTGCTGATGACAATGGTCCACAAACCCCTTCAGAGTCCTGTTAGAGTTTGGCGCGTCTAGACTGATGTCCAGCATGGCATCAAACACCCGCATGAATCCCCGGTTCATCTGGTCGAGAGTTACAAACCCAGATCCCCAGAATCTCTTCAGGAGTTTTACAATCAGGTCAGAGTTGACACAGCTTGCGAAGCACACTCTGGCCGCCGATGAAAGAGCCCATTCAGCCAGGGCTAGGGGTGGCGTGCTTCGGGCCCCTCCCACACAGCCTGTAGCGCGCGTTTGCAGAAACGGCCTGCCAGGAGCTACTGCACATGCGCGCTAGAGTCTGCGCGCATGTGCAGACGTCCCGGCACTGTTTTCAGTGCTGCGACCTGGCTCCATCCCCAATCCATTGGGCCACGCTGTGCCACGACCGAAGAGAGGCTAGGGAGTGGCCAGAATACCGACGTCTTTTTTCGGCGCACTTGGAGGCGAACATAAATGGCGCACCTTGGGTGAGTGCATCAGAAAAACAGGTTAGGGAAATTCTAGCCCAATGTCACTAATACTAGAGTGTCTGCTTAGATTATACATTCCAGACCCGGTGTGAGATTCAAACACTCAACCTTCTGACTCACAGATGAAAATACTGCCAACTGAGTCAAGCTGGCATAAATTTATATTTCATTTGATTGTTTTTCCATTAATTATTCATTCTTAACAGGAAACTCAACAGTATTTAAAAATGACTGTATAAACAAAATTCTTAAGTCCAGTGCTCCATTCTAGAATGGAAAAATCTGACATCTGCTATTGCATTTCTTTGATGTATAAGTGAAAACAGTATGGGATTTGATTAGATACATTGTTCTGAGTTCTGCATTGCAAAATACTGTTGGAATCATGTAGTTCCAATGATATGATCCATTTAAAAATTTTTTATTGAGTTATCCATATATATAATCAAATGAATAGACAACTAGAAAGAAGGTAAAATGTTTATATACATGTGGAGGAAATATGCAGATTGACTCAGCATTGGACAACAGATTCTATTTGTGCATTTTAAAATAGAGTTGTGCTTAGAAAATGAATTGTTATACAGGTATTTATATTTTTACGACTTTGAGTTGTCTAATAAAATACATACAATATGGATTAAGTTACAATAAGATGTAGCTTTCAAATGGGAGCTAGACAAATTTGTGACTGTGTCTGACATCACGATGTAACGAAGGTAGGTGGGATATTGAGGAATGTGTCTCCCAGTTACTGCGGTCTCCTGGAATTTGTTTGATTGCGTTTGAAAGAAAGTCAAGAATTTCCTTTTCCCTCTAAATTCCCCTAGGGCTTTCGATCGGGTTTTTTGCCTCTCCAAGGAGATTGCATGGCTAGTCGAGAAGATGGAGGTGTATGATTCGATTGGGTTCATGCTGTACAAAAGTTGCACATTGACAGTATGGGGCAGGCTCAATAGATCAGCAGCTCTTTTCCTGTCCATCATTTTCATATGTATGTGTGAAAGATAAGAAAGACTCGGAGGATTGCTTTGGGACAAACAGGGCTGTCCTCTGCATTCAAGGCTCCAGAATCCACTTAGAAAGCCCCAAATAGCAGAAGAGCACCTCAGCCTGGATGTCACAGTATCTGTTTGCTGTTCCTTTTGCCTGCAGCTTCAAACAAGCTAAGGCACAATGGGAGAGTTCAAACAGAAGGGCAATCATTATGCATTGTGTTTTCCAGAGTGTGAGACAACTGCTGCTTTAGGTTTTTTCCATGCTTGTCCAAAAATGAATAAAAATGAGGTACACTCTGCTTACTCCTGATGCCAGCACACTCATTTGAAAACCAATTATGAGGGAGCTGGGTGACTGCATTGACTTGGTCAGCAACCTCCTTCCATTCAACTTGCATTTGTGTTTTATGAGAGGGTGGCCTTTTGCCCCAAATAGGGCTGCCTTCCATTGGACCACTTCCTGTAACAGGACCTAAAACCTTCCAGCATCAAACACAATGGCCCAGAAATTGCGGTTGGAGGCTTCCGACCTGAAAAATTTCTACAAATTTACCTGGTGGTCCATGTAATTATATAGCTCCATTTAGTGGACTACTGTGGTATTGAAGCCATTGCTGTATATACAATAAAGGCATCGGGTAACAGGTCACCTGACAAGCTCCAGAGTTGAAGCCATTTTGTAAAGTGTGTGTTTATGATGTCGTAAGGAAGATACCACATTTGCAATAAAGGATGGGATAATTGGATTCCTTTGCTGAAATTTTTGTTCGTGGATGATTCAGACAACCAACAGAGAGACTTCGAGGGCTTCTTTGTTTAGAATAACAGCTAAAAATCTAAGGAAAATTTCAAGCACACTTGGTTGAACTGAAGAGTCCAGATGGCCATGCCTATGGGACTAACAGGGCGCTTGGGTGAGTTTCAATGTGACCGAGAGACTTTCAGAGTGTATGTGGAGCAGCTAGAAATGTTTTTCACTGCAAATAGTATTATCGAAGTCCCCGATGATGAAAACCGTAACTGGGTGGTGTTAGAAAGGAAACGGGTTATTTGCTTCACTGAAGCAGGCCCTAAGGTGTATGAAACCCTGAAAAATGTGCTTGTGCCTGTCAAGCCAAAGGACACATCACTTATGGAGATTCTAACAGCACTACAGTCATGAGCCCCTGGAAATTGCTGAAAGTTATGGTTTTGGAACATTAGATCAATTAATTGATGAGAGTATCAGTGAGTACATTGTAGCATTAAAAAAGCTAACCATTCACTGTCATTTCAGAAAATTTCAGGACCGAGCAATGCGTGACCACTTTCTTTGTGGGATGAAAAATGAAACGATCAGAAGAAAGTTATTGACAACTCCTAACTTGACTTTTGATTTAGCTTGTCAGACAGCTATGTCAATGGGTATGGCCAACCAATACTTCCAAGAATTTCGAGCCATTTCCAGTCATCAGACAACCGAGGTGAATCACCTGCAGGTTAAAAGAAAAAGGCAGTTGGGCCCCAAGACCTCAGCAACTGCCAAGGTAACAATAGATTGAAGTCATGCTATCGGTGTCTGAGACAACACATTGCTCAAAGTTGCAAGGGGTGATGAACTAGAACTAGATTTTGCAAGGCATTGAAGGGGTAGTATGTTATTTAGATGACATACTAATTTCAGCACCAAACAGGCAAATCCATAATAACATATTGAATGAAGTGCTCAAATGGCTAGAGAAGCACAGAGTACGAGTGACTGCTCACAAGTTTGAGCTATTTCAAAACTCAGTGGCACAGAGTAGACAAAGATGGTTTACATCCAACAAAGGGTAAGCTGGATGCAATTGGAAATGCACCCACTTCTAAGAAAGTCAGTGACCTTCAATCATTTTTGGGTCTGTTGAACTATTATGGGAAGTGCCTACCAAATTTGGCTACAGCTACCGAATGAGCTGTTGAAAAAACAGGTCCAATGGAAGTGGTCAGAGGAATGTGACACAGCATTCAAGGTGTGTAAAAGCCAGTTGGTAGAGAGTACCATGTTAGTTCACTATGATGTATCTAAGGAGACCCAGCTAGCATGTGATGCCTCTCCGTATGGAGTTGGGGCAGTGATCTCTCAAGTACTACATAGTGGGGAGCAAAGACCAATTGCTTTTGAATCACGCTCGCTCCGTTCCAGTGAGCGTTATTATGCACAAATCAAAAAGAAAGATTTGCCATTAATTTTTGGTGTGAGGAAGTTCCACAAATATTTGTACAGTCGTATGTTTACCAATGTTATGGACCATAAGCCCCTGACAGCAATCCTCCATCCAAAGTCCCCAGTTCCAACATTAGCTGCAGCCCGAATGCAGAGATGGGCTTTGATTTTGTCAGGATATACGTATGACATTGAGTACGACAATCAGCTGATCACAGTAACTCTGATGCTATGTCTAGGTTGCCATCCCTATCACAAGTTACACCCAATAGGAAAGAAGTGTTCTATTTTTCATACATTGATGAACTGCTAGTCACAGCTGAAGAGATTGGTAGAGCAACCAAACGTGACCCAGTTATGTCAAAGGTGTAAGATTACATAGCAAATGGCTGGCCAAACGAGGTAACAGAGAAAGATTTTCATCCATACTTCATTCGTAGGAATTAATTTTTCATGGATAAAGATTGCATCATGTGGGGTGCAAGATTAGTTATCCCAAATAAATTCAGATCCAAATTATTAGGAGATCTTGATGACTAACACCTGGGAATGTGCTTGACCAAGAGTTTTGCATGCAGTTACTTATGGTGGCCAGGTCTAAATAATGATATAGAGTACATCGTTAGTCAGTGTACAACATGTCAATCGGTCAGCAAGAAACCACCATCAGTATGATTACATCCATGGAAATGGCCTCCCAGGGTGTGGCAAAAGTTACATATCAATTTTTCTGAGCTAGAAGGACAGCAATTGTTCATTGTGATTGATAGTCATTCGAAATGGGTAGAGGTGTTTCTGATGCAGCAAATAACAAGTAAAACTACAGACAATTTGCAAAGATTGTTTTCTTCATATGGCCTCCCAGAAGAAATTGTGTCTGATAATGGGTTGCAATTTTGTTCAGAAGTATTTGCACAGTTCACGAGCAAAAACAGTGTGAAACATACCAAGGTTTCACCGTACCACGCTGCTTGAAATGGTACAAATTGTAAAATGTGCCCTCATCAAGCAAATATTGGATCCAAATCCAAAGAAATGGCAGTTGTCGTTGAATCACAAATTGGCTAATTTTCGGATTACTTATTGTAGTACTCCTCAAACAACTACTGATAGAACACCAACAGAGTTATTTCTCGAATGACCGTCTCGTTGTTGAAACTAAACTTGGCACAATCAGTAGAAAAGAAACAATTAAGACAGAAAGAGAATCATGATAGAGGTAGAGTAAGAGAGAAAAGTGTGAAATTGCATCAGAAGGTGAGAGGGAAGAATCATCACCATAAATGGTTAACGTGGTTACGAGGAAGAGTGGTGAAGATATGTGATTCTCTCACATATTTGGTCAAGGTGTTTGATCATCAACAGATTAGGTTTGTTCACATTGATCATATTTTACCTACAGATGTGGAAGGAGTTGGAATGATGTGATTATTTCTGACTCATCAGATAGTCTTGTTACCAGCAGAGTATCAGTAGCAAATCCTACATCAGATGTAGTAGAAACAAGTCCAAGAGAAAGACTGAATTTAAGTCTGAGTCCAGGTCAGAAATAGTCTGAAATTGTAGAGAGTTCAAGTGTAGATCAGTGGTATCCCTTGGAGGAAATCTCTCCTCAGGCTTAGCCTAGAATGAATCTAAGTTCGACACCATGTTTGGAAGGTTTTCTTCAAGAGCAAAGGTATCCTGTTCGAGACAGAAAACCTGTGGCTAAGCTTAAGTTGTAAATATGGCAAAATAAGTCCATGGGCTAGATTTTCCATTATATTTGCATGCATAACGAACACTTAACGTCCATTTTAATGCTGAAATGAGGTGTAATGCCCAGTTTTCACCCATTTAGCCACAAAATGGACACTGACACCCATTTTTCGGACATTTATCGGCGAGCGTTACTTTTGCCATGTACGTAACGCCGAGAAAAAATAATATCGCCCGCCCATTTTTTGGGGGCGGAATCATCAGAATGGGCAATACCTACGCCCATAATATCGCCCAGCGTTACTTTCGCCATGTAATTAACGCTGAGATTCAATAATATCGACTGCCCATTTTTTTTGTCGTAATGATCACATTTGCCGAAACTAGCGCCCAGTATATCGCCCAACGTCACTTTCAGCACCTCACACACATCTCGCCCACAATGTCGCTCACCGAAAACACCGATCTGAAAAAGTTGAACTGTTCTGAACTAATCACAGCCTGTGGACGCCATTTTTCAAATCACAGGTCGCTTCATTGAAAAGGCTGTTTCAACTTCAGGGGAGTTTGGAATGTCTCTGGAGTTCTTCTCAGGTGAAGTGACCATCTCAAAGACATTTTTTCATACTGTGGACAATTGGGTTTTACTGTAGGTGTTTTTTAGTGTTGAAATTTATTGCTTGTGAACAATTGACATTATACTTTTATTGGAATGGGGCTCGCCATTTCTCAGCCTACATCGATTACTATGCAGATGCTGCAGAGCGCAAATGGCACAACATTTAATCCACAGCATTATGTGCCCAATCTAAGACATGCCAGACTGAGGAGGAAGTCCAGACCATACACACCCCGCACTTACAGGGAGAAGCGATCTTACCCTCGACTTATCCGAGAACACCTGCCTTCAGAGACTGTGCTTCCACAAAGTGGTTATCGGTGAAATATGCCAGCTCATCAGGTCAGATCTGCAGCCTGCCAGCACCTTCAGGACATCACTTGAGGTCAAGGTCACCATGGCACTGTTGTTCTACGCATCCGGTTGCTTTCAGGCCTCCGTGGTCAACATTTCCCCTCTGTCTCAGCATTCCACACATTGCTGCATTAGACTTTATCAGCTTCCCTTTGACCACGGAGGGTCAGACTGACAGGGCTGGAGCATTTTTTGCCGCATTGCTAAGTTCCCAAAGGTGCAGGGAGCAATATAATGTACTCACATCGCCATGCGGGCACCTTCTCAGGATTTCACTCCCTGAAGGTCCAACTAGTTGGTGACCACAACCAGATCATTATGGCAGTGAAACCCAAATATCCCGACAGCTTCGATGAAGCTCACATACTGTGTGAGAGCGCTGTCTCTGACATGTTTACCAGTCAGCCACAAGGTCAATTCTGGATGCTTGGTGACAAGCGATATGGCCTAACCACCTGGCTGATGACCCCCCTGCGTGACACCCACACCGAGGCCGAGAAACGATACAATGAGAGCCACAGAGCCGCAGGCAATGTGGTCCAGAAAACAATTAGTGTGCTTAAGCAGCGCTCTAGATGCCTGGAGCACTCAGGAGGGGAGTTACAATACATCCCTGATCAGGTAGCTCAATTCTTAGTCATGTGCTCCATGCTGCAAAACCTGGTGATCAGGAGGCGACAAGAATTGCTAGAAGGGACTGATGGTCTACATCAGGAGAGAGAGCAAGGGGAGGACGAGGGCCTTGATGCTGACCTCGGGCCAGACAATTAGGCTGACTATGCAACCATGACCACTCCCCCCTCCAGACCACAAGAAAGGGCCCAGTAAAAGTAAAAGGCCTCACATCTGATGATAGTCACTCATTTATAATGGGGAACAAAGAAATGGCAGACCAATTGAACAAATACTTTGGTTCTGTCTTCACAAAGGAAGAGACATATAACCTTCCGGAAATGCTCGGGGACTGAGGGTCTAGTGAGAAGGAGGAACTGAAGAAAATCCTAATTAGTCAGGAAATTGTGTTAGGGAAATTGATGGGATTGAAGGCCGACAAATCTGCAGGGCCTGATAGTCTGCATCCCAGAGTACGAAACGAAGTGGCCCTAGAAATAGTGCATGCATTGGTGATCATTTTCCAACAGTCAATCGACTCTAGATCAATTCCTGGACTGGAGGGTAGCTAATGTAACACCACTTTTAAAAAAATGAGGGAGAGAGAAAATAAAGAATTATAGACCGGTTAGCCTGACATCAGTAGTGGGGAAAATGTCGGAATCAATTATTAAAAATGAAATAGCAGTGCATTTGGAAAGCAGTGACAGGATCAGTCGAAGTCAGCATGGATTTATGAAAGGTAAATCATGCTTGACAAATCTTCTAGTTTTTTGAGGATGTAACCAGCAGAGTGGACAAGGGAGCACCAGTGGATGTGGTGTATTTGGACTTTCAAAACGCTTTTGACAGCGTCCCACGCAAGGGATTAGTGTGCAAAATTAAAGCATATGGTATTGGGGGTAATGTACTGACGTTGGTCGAGAACTGGTTGGCAGACAGGAAGCAGAGAGTAGAGATAAATGGGTCCTTCTCAGAATGGCAGGCAGTGACTAGTGGGGTGCCGCAGGGCTCAGTGTTGGGACCCCAGCTAGTTACAATATACATCAATGATTTAGATGAAGGAATTGAGTGTAATATCTCCAAATTTGCAGGTGACACTAAGCTGGGTGGCGGTGTGAGCTGTGAGGAGGATGCTAAGAGGCTGCAGGGTGACTTGGACAAGTTAGGTGAGTGGGCAAATGCATGGCAGATGCAGTATAATGTGGATAATTGTGACGTTATCCACTTTGGTGGCAAAAACATGAAGGCAGAATATTATCTGAATGGCGGCAAATTAGGAAAAGGAGAAGTGCAACTAGATCTGGGTGTCATGGTACATCAGTCATTGAAAGTTGGCATGCAGGTACAGCAGGCGGTGAAGAAGGCAAATGGCATGTTGGCCTTCATAGCTAGGGGATTTGAGTATAGGAGCAGGGAGGTCTTTATGCAGTTGTTCAGGGCCTTGGTGGGGCCTCACCTGGAATATTGTGTTCAGTTTTGGTCTCCTAATCTGAGGAAGGATGTTCTTGCTATTGAGGGAGTGCAGTGAAGGTTTACCAGACTGATTCCCAGGATGGCAGGACTGACATATGAGGAGAGACTGGATCGACTGGAGTTTAGAAGAGTGAGAGGGGATCTCATAGCAACTTATAAAATTCTGACGGGACTGGACAGGTTAGATGCAGGAAGAATGTTTCCGATGTTGGGGAATTCCAGAAACAGGTGTCACAGTCTAAGGATAAGGGGTAAGCCACTTAAGACCAAGATGAGGAGAAACCTCTTCACTCAGAGACTTGTTAACCTCTGGAATTGTGTACCGCAGAGAGTTGTTGATGCCATATATTCAAGAGGGAGTTAGATATGCTAAAGGGATCAAGGGGTATGGAGAGAAAGTAGGAAAGTGGTACTGAGGTGAATGATCAGCCATGATCTTATTGAATGGTGGTGCAGACTTGAAGGGCCGAATCGCCTACTCCTGCACCTATTTTCTATGTTTCTATGTTTCTATGACTCTTACAAATCAAATTATATAAATACATAAGTACATGTAAATAAATTTAATACTTATTCTTGTGGATCTGGCAAGTTTGTTCCATCGCTTGCGGCATTGGTTGCCCTCACCACCTCTGCTATCTCGGCCCATATCTTCTGGTCGGCCTTTGGGTTGGGCTTCCCACGCCTTCCCTGTGTCAAATCACCACAGCGTGACTGGACCTCCTGCATGAGGGAGGCATTAGCCTCGTTCGAGAACCTCCTTGCTCTTTTGCGCCCTCTAATGTGCTCCTCTCCAAGCTCACTGCTCTCACCAGCGTAAGTCTCCACAGCGTGCTGTGTCACCTCCTCCACTCCCTCCATTATAGGCACCAAATTCAGGAAAATATCTGGCTGGTAACAGCTAAGTTTTTTTGCACAATTTGCTATAAAGCTTGAAACTCTCCCTTCTTCCTCCCAAAGCAACCAAACAAGCAGCCAGACCACACCCACACACACCTTCACTCCCTCTCAGCGCCCTCTCTCTGTCTCCTCTTATGCTCATGTCATGATGACCCTTGACCTCCTGAACCATGGGAATCGAGTGTTGCTATGCTGTTGCTAAAGATGGCGACACTTTACGGCAGAAGATCAGAGAGATTTAACGCCAATGCCCATTTCAAATCGCTCGCGGCAACGGCCAATTTTTAGAATGGAGACTAGGGGCTTTGAAAATGTGCGACAAGCCGGTGATCTGAAAATCTATTTTTACCACCCACGCCGGAAATAACGCCCATTTTTGGCTGATCTGCACAAAAGTGTAAAATCTAGCCCCATATCTTTTGTTATGTATAACCATGCAAGTTTTGTATGATTATTATTTTGTTATAATTACTTCTTCATTAAGGAGGGAGAAGTGTAATATATAGCTCCATCTAGTGGACTACTGCTCCACTTAGTGGACTACTGTGGTAATGCAACCATTGCTGAAAATACAATAAAGGCATCAGGTGACAGGTCACCAGATACGTTCCAGAGTTAAAACCGTTTGCAAAGTGTGTGTTTATGATGTAGTAGGGAAGATATGACAGTCATGGAGGTTCAGAGACTTGCGAAGGCCTGTGTAGAGCCCTACGTATTCCAGGGACATAAGAGGCTAGATTTTACACTTTTGTGCAGATCGCCCAAAAATGGGCGTTATTTCCGGCGTGGGTGGTAAAAATGGGTTTTCGGATCACCGGCTTCCCGCCCACTCTCAAAGCACTTAGTCTCCATTTTCAAATTGGGCATTACCGCGAACGAGATGAAATGGGCGGTAGCGTTACATCTCTCTCACCTGCTGCCGTAAAGTGTCACCGTCCTTAGCAACGGCATGACAACGCTCGATTCCCACGATTCAGGAGGTCAAGGGTCATCATTACATGCGCAGAAGAGGAGGCAGAGCGAGAGGGAGCTGAGAGGAACTGAAAGCGTGTGTGGCTGTGGTGTGTGCTTGTTTGGCTGTTGTGGGAAGCAGCAAAAAGCCTACTAAGCACCAAGAACTTAGTTGGCTCCGAGTTTTTGTCCAACAAATAAGATATAACATGGAAGGGATGGAGGAGGCCCTGGAGCTGGTAGCCAGGAACACTGGTGGCAGAGGGCTCCCAGTGCGCCACACTGCACCCCAAGGTGCCGCATCCCCATTGCCAACCACATGTGAGAGCCAGCAGCAACATATTGCTTCTGGCTCGGAGCATGTTCCCACCTCGGGACCGTCCTCTCCCGTGTCCTTCCAAGCAGCGGTTCATCCGTCATCTCCCCCGCCGCACCCAGGCGGCTTGGAGTCAGGAGGTGAAGGGGAAAGGGTAGAGGTCGGGGGGAAGCGTTAGATTTTACTGAAATACTAATGATTTCAGACAAATGTTCGGTTTAACTGTTTTTCATTTAACAAAACCTTGTTGCGCATTGGCTCAGATAGCTGCACCATTACACGCTGGTGATTCCTTAACATCAAAGGGTATAATTACACTTAATGTCAATCAACTTAGACTTTAACTGTCACCAAGGTGATGCCCACCATTGATGTACCACCTGCACACCCAGCAGTGTGTCAGCCTTGTAAATAACATCAACGTTCTTTCAGGCACAGCGCTTATTGATGAGCTCCTGACGTAAGGCTCTTGCAGCTATCATGCCACCATGGGCCCTTTCATGCAGTCTACAGCGGAGTGGGGGCATGGCTTCAGCGTCAGGTTGATTGTATGGCCCGATGTCAGTGTCCGCCTACTGGTCCTCCTCTTTCTCTCTCTGGTGAGGTGGACTGTCAGACTCTTCAGGCAATTCTTGTCCCCTCCTGATAGCCAAGTTGTGCAGCATGGAGCACACCACCACGAATTGAGCTACCTGCTCAGGGTGGTATTGGAGCTCGCCTCCTGAGTGGTCCAGGCATCTAAAGTGCTGCTTCAGCACTCCAATGGTTTTCTCCACGATATTGCGAGTGGCTCTGTGGCTCTTGTTGTATCGCCTCTCAGCTTCGGTGAGGGTATCACGCAGCGGGGTCATCAGCCAGGTGGTGAGGCCATATCCTTTGTCACCAAGCATCCAGCATTGACCTTGTGGCTGATTGTTAAACAAGTCAGACACAGTGCTCTCACGCAGGATGTGAGCATCATGGAAGCTGCCTGGAAATTTAGCATTAACTGTCAGTATAATTTGCTGGTGGTCGACAACCAGTTGGACATTCAGGGAGTGGAATCCCTTGCAGTTCCTGAAAACCACAATATCCTGAAAAGGTGCCCGCATCACGATATGCGTACAGTCTATTGCTCCCTGCACCTTGGGGAAGTTTGCAATTCTGGAGAATCCTAGAGCCCTCTCACTCTGTGCCTCCCTGGTGATAGGGAAGCTGATCAAGTCCCTTCTGCATGCATACAGTATTTCAGTGACCTGTCTAATGCAGCAATGTGTGGCATGCTGAGACAGACCGCAAATGTCACCAGCAAAGGCCTGCAAAAACCCGACGCGTAGAATGACAGTGCCGCGGTGACTTTGACTGCAGTACTGATGGTGCTGGCAGGTTGAAGATCTGCACTTATCAACTGGCATACCTCAGTGATAACCTCTTTGTGGAAGCGCAGTCTCCGAAGGCAGGTGGTGTCGGGCAAGTTGAGGTAAAACTGCTTCTCTCTGTACTTGCGGGGGGTGTAACGTCTGATCCTCCTCATCAGTTTGGCACATCTTACATTGGGCACATAATGCTGTGGAGCGAACCTTCGGCCATCTTGAGTCCACCGCATATAAGAGAGGGTGAGAAAGGACAGGTCCCATAGCAATATCTCTCTGTTTTCTACCGATTGATCACAAAGAATGAGTGTCCCGACGAAGACACCAATAAAATTCCAATCATTCATAGTATGATAAAGGTGTTTGTACAGATGTTCACATTTTCTCCAAAGACCTCCAGAGTACATAGAAACATAGAAACATAGAAAATAGGTTCAGGAGTAGGCCATTTGGCCCTTCAAGCCTGCACCACCATTCAATATGATCATGGTTGATCGTGCAACTTCAGTACCTCATTCCTGCTTTCTCTCCATATCCTTTGATCCCCTTTAGCCATAAGGGCCACATCTAACTCCCTTTTGAATATATCTAATGAACTGGCCTCAACAACTTTCTGTGGTAGAGAATTCCACAGGTTCACAATTCTCTGAGTGAAGAAGTTTCTCCTCATCTCAGTCCTAAATTACTTACCCCTTATCCTTAGACTGTGACCCCTGGTTCTGGACTTCCCCAATAACGAGAACATTCTTCCTGCATCTAGCCTGTTCAATCCTGTCAGAATTTTATATGTTTCTATGAGATCCCCTCTCATTCTTCTAAATTCGAGTGAATATAAGCCTAGTTGATCCAGTCTTTCTTCATATGTCAGTCTTGCCATCCCGGGAATCAGTCTGGTGAACCTTCACTGCACTCCCTCAGTAGCAAGAATGTCCTTCCTCAGATTAGGAGACCAAAACTGCACATAATACTCAAGAAGTGGTCTCACCAAAGCCCTATACAACTGCAGCAAAACCTCCCTGCTCCTATACTCATATCCTCATGCTATGAATGCCAACATGCCATTTGCTTTCTTACCTGCCTGCTGTACCTGCATGCTTTCTTTCAATGGCTGATGTACCATGACACCCAGGTCTCGATGCACCTCCCCTTTTACTAATCTGTCACCATTCAGATAATAATCTGCCTCCTGTTTTTGCCCCCAAAGTGGATAACCTCACACTTATCCACATTATACTGCATCTGCCATGCATTTGCCCATTCACCTAACCTGCCCAAGTCACCCTGCAGCCTCGTAGCATCCTCCTCACAGCTCACACTGCCACCCAGCTTAGTGTCATCTGCAAACCTGAAGATATTACATTCAATTCCTTTGCCTAAATCATTAATGTATATTGTAAACAGCTGGGGTCTCAGCACTGAACCTTGCGGTACCCCACTAGTCACTGCCTGCCATTCTGAAAAGGATCCATTTAGTCCCACTCTTTGCTTCCTGTTTGCCAACCAGTTCTCTATCCATGTCAATACATTACCCCTAATCCCTTGTGCCTTAATTTTGCACACTAATCTCTTGTGTGGGGCTTTGTCAAAAGCCTTTTGAAAGTCCACATGCTCCATATCCACTGGTTCTCCCTTATCCACTCGACTAGTTACATCCTCAAAAAATTCTCGAAGATCCAGCTAGTTGCTGGATCTCCTGCGCTTTTTCCACTCACCATCTTTTCTTTAGATCACAAATTTTTTGTTGGAGCTCGGCCTTCGGTTGTCTGTAGATCTGCTTTCTTTCACTCGAGTTGTGTTGTTTCCAATTCAAAAATGCCTTGCATTTGCAGTTTATTAGCTCCTGAATCTCCTGGTCGTTCTCATCAAACCAGTCTTGATGTTTTCTGGTAGAGTAACCAAGAGTCTCTACGCAGGTACTAAATATGGTGGGCTTGAGAGCAGACCAGGCACTATGGACACTCTGCAGCTCTGGTTCATTGGAAGTTGTCAGGTTGGTTGTGAGGCGTTGGCTGAAAAGGAGTTTCTTTGAAGGGTCTTTGAGTGCTTCAATGTTGATGTTTCTGTTGCAGCTACAAATATGCTGTCATGTATTCAACTATCATTGTAACCCATGTATAAGCTGACCTAAGTTGTACACCTTGAGAACATTGACCACAAGGAGCGAACTTGTGGGAGACACTCCTAACCTGGAATTTCAGGTATAAAAGGGGAAGCTCCACCCACCTTAAGCTCTTGAGGTCTTGGTAATAAACGTTACTGGTCACAGAGTGATCTTTTCTCAAGTATGGGCCTCGTGTGCATTTATACTGTATAGTAAGGACATATTATTAGCAACGAGAAACTGGGATTTAACCCACGCGAGCATGGCCACTAGCAGCACAGAAGAGAGGTACTGTGTTGGTGATGATTGGGACGACTTTATTGAGAGACTACAGCAAAGTTTTGTCACTAAGGAATGGTTGGGACAGGATTCGGCTGACAAGCGCAGGGCTCATCTCCTGACGGTTTGTGGATCCAGAATGTACTCCCTGATGAAGGACCTTCTAGCGCCAGAGAAGCCGGCGGACAAGACGTTCGAAGAGCTCAGTAAGTTGGTCAGGGAACACCTTAAACTGGCGAGCAGCATGCACATGGCGAGACACCAGTTTTACATGCACCGCCGGCGAGAAGTGCAAAGCGTTCCAGACTTCGTGGCAGATCTCCGGTGACTGGCGAGCCTATGTAAGTTCCCAGATGCATGCAGAGCGGAGATGCTGCGAGACTTTTTTATTGAGGGCATCGGGAAACTGATTGAGACCAAAGACTTTACCTTGGAAGCGGTGGCTCTGATAGCCCAGACAATTATCTCAGGGGAGGAAGAGAGCAGAATGATTTATGGCAAAAATCTTGGCTCAAATGCGGCAAACGACCAGCGAGTCAACATTGTTAATGCGGCACACAGTTCTCTAGGCAGACAAGGGCAATCGGACATGCCCCAGCATGCAGTCGAACCCAAAGGGGGAATTCAACAGAGACAATGGCTAGCTGAACGGCGATTCATGGCATCGCAATGGACAATGCAGCCAGTAATGGGGCCATCAACACTTGTTAATGGTGCGTTATGGATAGTTACAGCGACAGTCAGAGACGATCAACTGGTAATAGACCTTTTGTTTCCAACAATGGGGCCTCTAGCTCATGCTGGAGGTGTGGAGGCAAACACCCAGCCAGAGCTTGTAGGTATCAGCAATATACCTGCAGAAACTGCAATGTCAGCGGTCACTTGGCGCGTATGTGCAGGAAGCCTGCAGCCAGGTTGATGTACGAGGAGTACGGGCCCAATGTAAGCCCTACAAGACCAAATGAATACTGGGGGAAATCGCTGGAAGCTGAAGTTCAGCGAGTTCATGTGGAGCACATATACAGTTCATATACCAGGACGCCACCGATAATGATGAAAGTGCTCCTCAATGGCATCCCAGTATTAATGGAGCAGGACACAGGGTTAAGCCAGTCCCTGATGAGTATCAAACAGTTTGAAAATTTGTGCGTGTCCAAGGCCAGCAGGCCAAAAGTATTACCGATTGACGCACTGCTACGAACATATACAAAGGAGATCATTCCAGTGCTAGGCAGCACCACGGTAGTCGTGACCCACAAAGATTCGGAGAACAGGTTGGCACTTTGGATTGTCCCGGGGGATGGTCCCGCACTACTGGGGAGGAGTTGGCTTGCTGTCATGAACTGGAAATGGGGCGATGTCAATGCAATTTATTCTGTGGAGCGAGTATCATGCTTGCCGGTCCTGGACAAATTTGACTCATTATTTCAACCCGGCATCGGCACTTTCATGGGGACCAAGGTAGTGATTCACATGAACCCGGATGCCAGGCCAGTACACCACAAGGCCAGTGCGGTGCTGTACATGATGCTGGAAAAGCTAGAATGCGAATTGGACCGCCTGCTGAGGGAAGGCATCATCTCGTCAGTCAAATTAAGTGACTGGGTGAGCCCGATCGTGCCGGTGCTCAAAGCGGATGGGTCGGTCAGGATATGTGGCGATTATAAGGCCACCATCAATCAGGTATCACTCCAAGACCAGTACCCGCTACCGAGAGCGGAGTACCTCTTTGCGACGCTATCCGGTGGCAAACTTTTTTCAAAATTGGACCTGACCTCAGCTTACATGACCCAGGAGCTGGCGAGTGAGTCGAAGAAGCTGACCACCATCACGACACACAAGGGGTTGTTTGAGTACAACGGATGTCTGTTCGGGATCCGTTCGGCTGCCGCGATCTTTCAGCGAAATATGGAAAGCCTGCTCAAGTCAATTCCAAGGAGGGTGGTTTTTCAAGACAACATCCTCTTCACAGGTCGCGATACTGAAGAGCACCTCCACAACCTGGAGGAGGTGCTATGCAGACTGGACCGGGTAGGGCTGCGACTGAAAAAGGCGAAGTGCATCTTCCTAGCTCCAGAGGTAGAATTCCTGGGGGGGAGGGTAGCAGCAGACGGGATCAGACCTATTGCGTCCAAAATGGAAGCGATCCAGAGAGCACCCAGACCCCGTAACATGACGGAGCTGTGTTCATTCCTGGGACTCCTGAACTATTTTGGCAACTTTCTTCCCAAATTGAGCACGCTGTTAGAGCTGCTACACATGCTCCTATGCAAAGGTCTCGATTGGGTCTGGGGGGACAGCCAGGAAAGGGTTTTTGATAGAGCACGCAATTTGTTATGCTCCAACAAACTGTTAACATTGTATGGCCCGAGTAAGAAACTAGTTTTAACTCGTGATACGTCATCCTATGGTGTCGGGTGTGTGTTGCAGCATGTGAATGCCAATGGTCAGTTACAGTCAGTAGCTTATGCCTCCAGAAGTCTGTCCCGGGCAGAAAGGGGCTACGCGATGGTAGAAAAGGAAGCGCTAGCATGTGTATATGCAGTAAAAAAAATGCACCAGTACCTGTTTGGCAGGAAATTTGAGCTGGTGACAGATCACAAACCTCTAACGTCCCTTTTGGCCGATAACAAGGCCATAAATGCGAATGCATCGGCCCGCATACAGAGGTGGGCACTTAAGTTACCCGCCTATGACTACACAATTCGGCACAGACCGGGCACTGAAAACTGCGCCGATGCACTCAGCAGGCTCCCACTAGCCACCACTGAGGGGGCAGCTGAGCATGATGCTGAGATGGTCATCGCTGTTGAAGCTTTCGAAAGTGAAGGCTCACCTGTGACAGCCCGTCAAATTAAAGTCTGGAAAAATAAAGACCCGCTACTGTCTTTAGTTAAGAAATGTGTCCTGAATGGGGACTGGGCAGCCACGTACGGGGCATGCCCTGAGGAGTTTAAACCGTTTCATAGGCGCAAGGATGAACTCTCGATTCAGGCCCATTGCCGACTGTGCGAAATCGAGTAGCCATGCCCCAGAAGGTCAAAGAGGTGTTTATCAAAGAACTTCACAATGAGCACCCGGGCATTGTCATGATGAAAGCAATTGCCAGGTCACATGTTTGGTGGCCAGGGATAGATGCAGACCTGGAACTTTGTGTTCGCAGGTGCAACACGTGTGCTCAGCTGGGAAACTCACCCAGGGAAGCCCCATTTAGCCCATGGTCCGGGCCCGCCAAGCCATGGTCACGCATCCATATGGACTACGCAGGTTCTTTCATGGGAAAAATGTTTTTGGTTGTAGTAGATACCTACTCCAAATGGATTGAGTGTATGATTTTAAATTCAAGCACATCCTCTGCCACGTTAGAAAGTCTACGGGCAATGTTCGCCGCCCATGGTCTACCGGACGTCTTGGTCAGCGACAATGTCCCATGCGTCACAAGCACTGAATTCCAGGACTTCATAGCAGGCAATGGAATCAACCATGTCAGAATGGCACCGTTCAAGCCGGCCTCAAACGGCCAGACGGAACGAGCAGTGCAGATAATGAAACAGGGGATGTTCAGAATCCAAAGGGGTTCCCTACAAAGCCGCTTATCACGCCTCCTGTTGGCCAATAGATCCCGACCACACTCGCTCACAGGGGTTCCACCCGCAGAGCTGCTAATGAAAAGAACGCTCAAAACCAGGTTATCCCTTTTACACACTACTATGAAAGAAATTGTTGAGAGCAGGCCTCAGTCACAATGTGACTACCATGACAAGAATGCAAGGAGGCGATGTATTGATGTCAATGACCCTGTTTTTGTCCTTAATTACGCTGTAGGGCCCAAATGGCTTTCAGGCACTGTGATTGCCAAAGAGGAGAATAGGGTTTTGGTCGTTAAACTTACCAATGGACAAATCTGCTGCAAACACGTGGATCAAACTAAAAAGAGGTTCAGCAACCCCATAGAAGAAGCAGAGGAAGAACACGACGTAGAGTTTACACCACCACAGGTGACCGAGCACCGGAACCAAGTGGAGGAGAGCCCAGTCACTGTGGGCAGTCCGGACAGGCCTGAGGCACCGCATCAGCAGACACTCAGGCTGGTGCCCAACAACCGGAGCCCCAACTCAGGCGCTCTACAAGGGAGCGTAAACCACCAGAGAGACTTAACCAGTGATCCCAATAAGACTTTGCGGGGGGAGGTGATGTCATGTATTCAACTATCATTGTAACCCATGTATAAGCTGACCTAAGTTCTGCACCTTGAGAACATTGACCACAAGGGACGAACTTGTGGGAGACACTCCTATCCTGGACTTTCAGGTATAAAAGGGGAAGCTCCACCCACGTTCAACTCTTCAGGTCTTGGTAATAAAGGTAACTGGTCACAGAGTGATCTTCTCTCAAGTATGGGCCTCGTGTGCATTTATACTGTAGAGTAAGGGCATATTATATGCTACAGGTGAAGTTCTCTGGGCAAACTTTCCCTGTGCTTCTAGCCTATTCCAAAATGTGCCATGTCCTACCTACTCCCATCATGTTGTGCCAGCACACGCCCAATTTTGCCTGATCACAAAATCAGGGTTGATTTTTTTGCTTGCAGACTCATCTGAAGATCTAAGGCCAAATTGAGCATGACTGGACTACTGGCCCACAGATTCACTGGATATGAGCTCAGGTGAAAGAACCAAGGCTATCGTGTTATTGCTTTGTCCTAAGGAGTGCAGCCAAAATGAATTTACCCTCCAGTGTGTTCAACTCACCATCTTGAACAAAGGACTAACCAGTGGATATGATGCTGGGCTGCTCCAAGCATGGTATCATAGTTCTTAATAGCAATCTCAAAGGTTCAAGTGAAGGATACGAAGAATATCTGTCCCAAATGTCAATTTATACCAGCTTCTGCCGTTTGATACCAATTTTCTTTGGTATTGTCTGAGAAGAGGAATAATGCTCTTATCTTTCTTGTCCTTTCTCGATACTGGCAAATCTAATGGGTCCAAACACTTTATTGTGTTTCCCAAACAAGGAGGGACAGATTAGTGCATGGGGTGGGGACCATCTGCCAGAATGTAGTGTTGGTGGGGCTGCCTTGGTGTTAATAAAAACAGAAAATGCTAGAAATCTCAGCGGGTCAGGCAGCATCTGTAGAAAGAAACAGAGTTAATGTTTCAGGTCTGTGCCCCTTCGTCAGAACTGTTTGTGTTTTCCCTCCCCTTCCGCTTGCCTTGGTGTTAATCTGCTTTCATTCTTCTCCCAGGGCTGTTTTGACAGTTCTTTTGTGCACCTGTTTCTTCCTCACACTAACTCAGCTATTCACATATACTATGGGCTAGACTTTCCCTAGAGGCCCTCAACGCCCGATTACCCGCTGAAAAGAACCACTAACGTTCGGTGAGTCATGCTGGTGAGAATTTCCATTTTAATGCTTAAAGTAATTAAAGCTAATCGCCCGGCGAAAAAATAGGCTTTGCACATTCATTGTCGGTGGTTTTCTCGGCGGTTAAATGGAAAGTTAGTACCATGGGCGGTCGTTATCGGAATGGATGGTAAGTACTAAGGGCTCAATTTTGCCCAAGCCCCTTTTCTGGCATTTTGCCAGAGTTACACCAGGTTTTTAGGTCCAGAAATGCGCCATAAATAATTGTCCAAACTTTCCCCGATCTGTAACTCGATTCCGGAGACGCGCAACGTGGCCAGTCGCCTCGGGGGGTGGAGCCTCCTGTCTGCGCCGAAAAACTAAGCTGAGCCTTCTGTGCATGCGTGGGAAAAAAAACTTAGGTTTTTGATGTTGCTGCAATGGACGCGCATGCTCAGTACAGCTGGGATTTGGCAATTGGCCAATTTTTAAAGAGCCAGTTATGTGTGTGTGAGAGAAGTAGTGCTGTGTCTGTGAGAGCATTGTAAAAATCGCAGCTGCATGCAGAAACATAGAAACATAGAAACATCGAAAATAGGTGCAGGAGTAGGCCATTCGGCCCTTCAAGCCTGCACCGCCATTCAATGAGTTCATGGCTGAACATACAACTTCAGTATCCCATTCCTGCTTTCTCGCCATACCCCTTGATCCCCCTAGTAGTAAGGACTGCATCTAACTCCTTTTTGAATATATTTAGTGCATTGGCCTCAACAATTTTCTGTGGCAGAGAATTCCACAGGTTCACCACTCTCTGGGTGAAGAAGTTTCTCCTCATCTCGGTCCTAAATGGCTTACCCCTTATCCTTAGACTGTGACCCCTGGTTCTGGACTTCCGAACATTGGGAACATTCTTCCTGCATCTAACCTATCCAAACCCGTCAGAATTATAAACGTTTTTATGAGATCCCCTCTCATTCTTCTGAACTCCAGTGAATACAAGCCCAGTTGATCCAGTCTTTCTTGATATGTCAGTCCCGCCATCCCGGGAATCAGTCTGGTGACCCTTCGCTGCACTCCCTCAACAGCAAGAATGTCCTTCCTCAAGTTAGGAGAACAAAATTGTACACAATAATCCAGGTAGTGGCCTCACCAAGGCCCTGTACAACTGTAGTAACACCTCGCTGCCCCTGTACTCAAATCCCCTCGCTATGAAGGCCAACATGCCATGTGCTTTCTTAACCGCCTGCTGTACCTGCATGCCAACCTTCCATGACTGATGTACCATGACACCGAGGTCTCGTTGCACCTCCCCTTTTCCTAATCTGTCACCATTCAGATAATAGTCTGTCTCTCTGTTTTTACCACCAAAGTAGATAACCTCACATTTATCCTCATTATACTTCATCTGCCATGCATTTGCCCACTCACCTAACCTATCCAAGTCACTCTGCAGCCTCATAGCATCCTCCTCGCAGCTCACACTGCCACCCAACTTCGTGTCATCCGCAAATTTGGAGATACTACATTTAATCCCCTCGTCTAAATCATTAATGCACAATGTAAACAGCTGGGGCCCCAGCACAGAACCATGTGGTACCCCACTCGTCACTACCTGCCATTCTGAAAATTACCCATTTACTCCTACTCTTTGCTTCCTGTCTGCCAACCAGTTCTCAATCCACGTCAGCACACTACCCCCAATCCCATGTGCTTTAACTTTGCACATTAATCTCTTGTGTTGGACCTTGTCGAAAGCCTTCTGAAAGTCCAAGTACACCACATCAACTGGTTCTCCCTTGTCCACTCTACTGGAAACATCCTCAAAAAATTGCAGAAGATTTGTCAAGCATGATTTCCCTTTCACAAATCCATGCTGACTTGGACCTATCATGTCACCTCTTTCCAAATGCGCTGCTATGACATCCTTAATAATTGATTCCATCATTTTACCCACTACCGATGTCAGGCTGACCGGTCTATAATTCCCTATTTTCTCTCTCCCTTCTTTTTTAAAAAGTGGGGTTACATTGGCTACCCTCCACTCCATAGGAATTGATCCAGAGTCTATGGAATGTTGGAAAATGACTGTCAATGCATTCGCTATTTCCAAGGCCACCTCCTTAAGTACTCTGGGATGCAATCCATCAGGCCCTGGGGATTTATCAGCCTTCAATCCCATCAATTTCCCCAACACAATTTCCCGACTAATAAGGATTTCCCTCAGTTCCTCCTTCTTACTAGACCCTCTGACCCCTATTATATCCGGAAGGTTGTTTGTGTCCTCCTTAGTGAATACCGAACCAAAGTACTTGTTCAATTGGTCTGCCATTTCTTTGTTCCCCGTTATGACTTCCCCTGATTCTGACTGCAGGGGATATACGTTTGTCTTTACTAACCTTTTTCTCTTTACATATCTATCGAAGATTTTGCAGTCCGTCTTAATGTTCCCTGCAAGCTTCCTCTCGTACTCTATTTTCCCTGCCCTAACCAAACCCATGTCCTCCTCTGCTGTGTTCTAAATTTCTCCCAGTCCCCGGGTTCGCTGCTATTTTTGGCCAATTTGCATGCCACTTCCTTGGCTTTAATACTATCCCTGATTTCCCTTGATAGCCACGGTTGAGCCACCTTCCCTTTTTTATTTTTACGCCAGACAGGGATGTACAATTGTTGTAGTTCATCCATGCGGTCTCTAAATGTCTGCCATTGCCCATCCACAGTCAACCCCTTAAGTATCATTCGCCAATCTATCCTAGCCAATTCATGCCTCATACCTTCAAAGTTATCCTTCTTTAAGTTCTGGACCATGGTCTCTGAATTAACAGTTTCATTCTCCATCCTAATGTAGAATTCCACCATATTATGGTCACTCTTCCCCAAGGGGCCTCGCACAACGAGATTGCTAATTAACCCTCTCTCATTTCACTACACCCAGTCTAAGATGGCCTCCCCCCTAGTTGGTTCCTCAACATATTGGTCTAGAAAACCATCCCTTATGCACTCCAGGAAATCCTTCTCCACCGTATTGCTTCCAGTTTGGTTAGCCCAATCTATATGCATATTAAAGTCACCCATGATAACTGCTGCACCTTTATTGCATGCACCCCTAATTTCCTGTTTGATGCCCTCCCCAACATCACTACTACTGTTTGGAGGTCTGTACACAACTTCCACTAACGTTTTTTGCCCTTTGGTGTTCTGCAGCTCTACCCATATTGATTCCACATCATCCAAGCTAATGTCCTTCCTAACTATTACATTAATCTCCTTTTTAACCAGCAATGCTACCCCACCTCCTTTTCCTTTTATTCTATCCTTCCTGAATGTTGAATACCCTTGGATGTTGAGTTCGTAGCCCTGATCATCCTGGAGCCACGTCTCTGTAATCCCAATCACATTATATCTGTTAACATCTATTTGCACAGTTAATTCATCCTCCTCATTACGGATACTCCTTGCATTAAGACACAAAGCCTTCAGGCTTGTTTTTTTAACATCCTTTGTCCTTTTAGAATTATGATGCAGTGTGGCCCTTTTTGTTTCTTGCCTTTGTTTACTCGGCCTTCCACTGTTGCTTTTTACCTTTCTACCATCTGTTTCTGACTCCATATTACTTCGCCCTGTCTCGCTGCATAGGTTCCCATCCCCCTGCAATATTAGTTTAAATACTCCAGAACTGCATTAGCAAATGTTACCCCTAGGACATCAGTTCCAGCATCAGTTCCAGTGCTGCCCAAGTGCAGACCGTTCCTTTTGTACAGGTCTCACTTCCCCCAGAACTGGTTCCAATGTCCCAGGAATTTGAATCCCTCCCTCTTGCACCACTGCTCAAGCCACATATTTATTCAAACTATCCTGCTCCCTCTACTCTGATTAGCACGTGGCACTGGTAGCAATCCAGAGATTACTACCTTTGAGGTCCTACTTTTTAATTTAACTCCTAGCTCCCTAAATTCAGTTTGTAGGACCTCTTCCCGCTTCTTACCTATATCGTTGGTACCTACATGTACCACGACAACTGGCTGATTACCCTCCCTCTCCAGAATGCTCTGCAGCCACTACGAGACATCCTTGACCCTTGCATCAGGGAGGCAACATACCATCCTGGAGTCTTGGTTGTGGCCGCAGAAACTCCTATCTATTCCCCTTACAATAGAGTCCCCTATCACTATAGCTCTCCCACTCTTTTTCCCACCCTTCTGTGCAGCAGAGCCACCCATGGTGCCATGAACCTGGCTGCTGGTGCCTTCCCCTGGTAAGTCATCTCCCCCAACAGTATCCAAAATGGTATATCTGTTTTGGAGGGAGATGACCGCAGGGGACTCCTGCACTACCTTCCTGCTCTTGCCTTGTCTCTTGGTCACCCATTCACTATCTGTCCTAACCCTTACCTGCGGTGTGACCAACTCACTAAATGCGCTATCCACAACATTCTCAGCATCGCGCATGCTCCAGAGTGAGTCCATCCGCAGCTCCAGTGCCGTCATGCGGTCTGTCAGGAGCTGCAGCTGGACACACTTCCCACACACATAGTAGTCAGTGGGTGTGTGAGAGCATTGGAAAAATCGCAGCTACAGCAGTACAAGATGCAACGCAGACCAAGGACCAAGAATGTCTTGCTGGAAGAAGTGGAAACACTACTTACTGTGATTGAGAACAGATGGCAGAAGCTGGACACCAGCAGAGGTCACATAAAAGTTCCACCAAAAGAAATGAAGAAACGCTGGAACCAAGTTGCAGAAGATTACTGCGCAGTGGTGAACACCACGAGATCTGGAAGCCAGTGTTAAAAGAAATGGCAGGACCTTGGTTGAGTAGTTCGTGTAAGTAATATTTTAATTTATTCAATGCAATTGTAAATATGACCAGCTGTATATGTCCCACCCAGCAGAAAGACACCCTCTCTAAAAAGTTGTATTTTCAGCTTTGCAGAAGAAAGTGGCACACAACAAAAGGGAAAGAACGCGAACAGGAAGCGGCCCGGCAAATCTGCACCCACCGACACCCTTGGAAGAGAGGGTCGTTGCTTTGATGGGTCCTACCTGGAGAAAAACAATCACCACTGCACAAGCAGGACCCACACTCGAGGGAGAGGGTAAGTCCTGCAAATTCATCGTGGCCCTTCAAAACAACCTACTGCCTGCGATGTGTGCCTACTCATGCCACCCATCCTGTCCTCTCCTCTGCTGCTAATCATTTGACTGTCCTGTTATAATTTTCTGAACTTGAGGCCAATCCTGAAAATGCAGACGAAGATTCAGACGCGGACGACCTGAAGAGGAGAATATCTTCCAATCCATCCATGGGGGTGAGGGGTAGGGGATAGAGCTGGATGAAGCTCCCATTGTTGTACTGACTTTGGAGGAGGTGCCGCTCATGGAGTTGACAGCCCCTTCTGTGACTAGTGGTTTGAGTGTTGGTGGGACTTTCCATGGTTTCACATCTTCCGAGGTAGCGGGTCCCAGTAGTGGGGTGCAGCGAGGTACACCCAGGGCCCCACCATCCCAGGCTGTGGGTTCCATTGTTGGAGTGCAGCGAGGCACGCCCAGGGCCCCACCGTCTCTGGCTGCGGGTTCCATTGTTGGAGTGCAGCGAGGCACACCCAGGGCCCCACCATCCCAGGCTGCAGGTCCCAGTAGTGTGGTGCAGCGAGGCACACCTAGGGCCGCACCGTCCCAGGCTGAGGGTCCCAGTAGTGTGGTACAATGAGGCACACCCAGGGCCGCACCGTCCCAGGCTGCGGGTCCCAGTAGTGTGGTACAATGAGGCACACCCAGGGCCCCACCGTCCCAGGCTGCTGATTGCAATGTTAGGGTGCGACCCACACCCATGGGGAGGAGGGGAAGGAGAGCTTGACCACGGTCTCCTGAGATGCAGGATCTAACAGATGTGGTTCAGATTATGTCATTGAGTGTGGAGAGCATTGACTTATTCGATCACACCTGGACACCATCAGTGAGGTGAGTGATGAGGTAGCAGGATTGTCGGGAGAAGTAACAACATTCGCCAGGAACATCAGTGAGGGAATAGTGTCCATGAGGGAGGGAATATCAGAGATAGTGGAAAGGACGGCACTGGCCATGAGGGCGGGAATATCAGAGGTAGTACTGGCCATTAGGGAGAGAATATTGCAGTCCGCTGAGACACTGTCAGGGTGCATGAGGGACAGCATGTGTGAGTTAGTTGTTCCAATAAGGGAACATGCCCAGACCCCGCACCCATTGACAGAATCAACTGCCACTCCCACACCAGCCTCCGAAGAGCCCAAAGTCAGGCCCTCCAACTTGCCGCCTGACACTGACGCCCCCCACTCTCAAGAGGTGCACAGTACCCAAGATGTTAGAAGGAATAAGCTTGGTACCAAGCCCAAAAACACTGCGCCACCGCCTGCTGCTGCTGTTGTTATTATTATTGTTACTGTTGTAACTGTTCTCAAATTAAAAGTTTTTTGTAAGTTATGTAAATTTACAAGTTTATGTGATCTTAAAGTTTTAAGTGATCTTAAAGAGTGATATTAAAGTAAAGTTTGATACAAGAATCATTTTATTAAAGTTAAGTTAAGTGCATTATAAACTTTTGAATAAAATATATTTTACATTAAAACTGAATTATGTTCCATTAACAAAACACAACATTATGGAAGTGACCTCTCTCTCCCTTCCCCTCCTCGAGCACCAAGCCTTCCAAGTGGCTGTTTCCCCCTCCCCTCCCCTTCCGACCCTGGCCCCGAGTGCCCTCCCAGTCCGCTCCACTCCCCGCCCCTAGCCCAGACCGAATGGCCTCCTCCGATTTACTTACCTGCGCTGATTTCTTTAATTCTCCGCAAGGGTTTTCTGGAGAGGCCACTCTGCTGGCCTAAGCAGAACTGGAGTAACTCTCAGCTGGCCAAAGTTCCCTAAATGGCCAGAATTGGCGTAGGTGGCTGGTTACGCCTCCTTTGGCTGAAAAAAAAACGTACCTAAAAAAATCGTAACTAACTAAGTTGCACTGGTGCAAATTGATTGGGGAAACAGATTTTTAACAGGCCAAAAAAAGCTGCCTGCCCCAAAAAAACAGCGCAAATCGCTGGGGAAAATTGGGCCGTAAAATGTAGTCCGAGGCTGCAGTTGGGCCTAGGGAGGGGGGAAAACTTAAAAAAAGAATTTTCAATAAAAAAAATAAAACCATACAAAGCATTCCCAAGACAGTTTTAATCTTAGTCGCCGTTTTAAAATTTAAAAAAAAATAAAAAACCTTTAACTTACCTTTCTTTGCAGAGTACTTACCTACCGCCCTGTTTAAGCAGCTTTTACAGGGCGGTTCTCCCAGCAATCTGGACGTCAGCGGTTGAAGCCAAACTGGCGATTGTTCTCGGCATTGCACGTGGGTGGTTTGGTCCCGGCGGGCGTGTTCAGATATGGGCGATACCATGAACAAACTTAAGTAGAAATTTTCGCCGGGCGGAAAAACAGCTGTACCGCCAAGAAAATCGCCGACAATGAAGGTGAAAGTCGAGCCCATGTCTTGTAAATATCTTTAATTTCTCTCAATATGCCTCCTATTGTTTCATGTTACGATGACTTTAGCCATTTAACCATCTCCTGTTTATTCGTTAAGCATTTTGCAGATCATTTTATTTCTTCTCTTGTGTGTGTGTGTGTGTGTGTGTGTGTGTGTGTGCGTCTGTGTGTGTGTGTGAGCGTGTGCAAAACACACTCAGCCCTGCAAAACCCCAGCAAAACCCCAGCCCTGCATGCGGTAGAAAAGGCCATCCGCCAGCTCAAGAACAACAAGGCAATGGAAGTGGATGGAATCCTCACTGAGGCATTAAAGTATGGTGGAGAGGTACTATTGGCACGAATGCATGACCTCATCTCTCTCATCTGGAAGAAGGAGAGCTTGCCAGGAGATCGCAGAGATGCAGTAATCGTGACCATCTTTAAAAAAAGGGACAAGTCCGACTGCGGCAACTACAGAGGAATCTCCCTGTTATCAACCACTGGGAAATTCATCGCTAGAGTCCTCCACAACCGTCTTCTTCCTGTGGCTGAGGAGCTCCTCCCGGAGTCTCAGTGCGGATTTCGTGCACTATGGGGTAAAACGGACATGATCTTTATGGCGCGACAACTGCAAAAGAAATACAGGAAACAGCACCAACTCCTGTACATGGCCTTCTTTAAGCTCATAAAGGCTTTTGACACTGTCAATCGCAAGGAGCTATGGAGCGTCCTCCTCCATTTCGGCTGCCCCCAAAAATTTGTCACCATCCTCCGCCTGCTCCACGACGACATGCAATCCACAATCCTGACCAATGGATCCACCACATTCCCAATCCACGTCCAGACTGCAGTCAAACAGGGCTGCGTCATTGCACCAACTCTCTTCTTGATCTTCCTTGCTGCCTTGCTCCACCTCACCCATTGGAGTGGAGCTAAAGAACAGAATCAGTAGGAACCTGTTCAATCTTTGTCGTCTCGACACCAGATCCAACACCGTCCCAACCTCTGTCGTCGAGCTACAGTACGCGGATGACACTTGCGTCTGCGCACATTCAGAGACTGAACTCCAAGTTATAGATAACCTCTTCACTGAGGTGTACAAAAGCATGAGCCGTACACTAAACATCCATAAGGCAAAGGTCATCCACCAACCTGACCCCACCACACAGCACTGCCCCCCAGTCATCAAGATCCATGGCGTGGCCCTGGACAACGTGGACCACTTTCCATACCTCGGGAGCCGATTATCGGCAAGGGCAGACATCGACGATGAGGTTCAATATCACCTCCTGTGCGCCAGCGCAGCCTTCGGCCACCTGAGGAAGAGAGTGTTTGATGATCAGGCCCTCAAATCTGGCACCAAGCTCATGGTCTACAGGGCTGTAGTGATACCCGCCCTCCTATATGGCTCAGAGACGGGGACCATATACAGTAGACACCTCAAATCGCTGGAGAAATACCACCAACGACGTCTCTGCACGATCCTGCAAATCCCCTGGGAGGACAGATGTACCAACGTTAGCATCCCCGATCAGGCCAACATCCCCAGCATCGAAGCACTGACCACAATTGACCAGCTCCATTGGACGGGCCACATTATTTGCATGCCTGACACAAGACTCCCAAAGCAACTCGGAATTCCTACACAGCAAGCGAGCCCCAGATGGGCAGAGGAAACATTTCAAGGACACCCTCAAAGCCTCTTTGATAAAATGAAACATCCCCACTAACACCTGGGGGTCCCTGGCCAAAGACCGCCCTTGGTGGAGGAAGAGTATCCGGGAGGGCGCTGAGCACCTCGCGTCTCGTCGCTGAGAGCATGCAGAAAGCAAGCGCAGGCAGCGCAAGGAGCGTGCGGCAAACCAGTCTTCCCACCCACCCTTTCCTTCAATGACTGTCAGTCCCACTTGTGACAGAGACTGTAATTCTCGTATTGGACTATACAGTCACCTAAGAGCTCACTTTTAGGGTGGAAGCAAGTCTTCCTTGAGAGGGACTGCCTATGATGATGATGATGAGTGTGTGTGGGAGAGTGTGAGTGTGAGTGAGAGTGTGAGAGTGTGTGTGTGTGAGTGTGTGTGTGTGAGTGTGTGTGTGTGAGTGTGCGTGTGTGTGTGTGTATGTATGAATCTATATGTGTGTGTGAGAGAATGTGTGAATGTGTGGATGAGCATGTGTGTGTGTCAGTGTGAGTGTGTGTGTGTGAGTGTGTGTGTGTGTGTGTGAGTGTGTGTGTGTGTGTGTGTGTGTGTATGAATCTATATGTGTGTGTGAGAGAATGTGTGAGTGTGTGGATGAGCATGTGTGTGTGTCAGTGTGTGAGTGTGTGTGTGCGAGTGTGTGAGTGTGTGTGTGTGTGTGAGTGTATATGGGCCCAAATTTGGCCCACCCATTTTTTCGCTGCACTCACGTGAAATGCGCCGACTTCCTATGATCCAAACAGCGGCAAAAAGATGTCCCGGGATTCTGGCCCCTCTGCCGACTCTCCCAAGCCTTGGCGCGGCATGGTGAGTCCATTGGGGGGTGGAGCTAGGGACCTGCGCCTAAAAGAGTGCCGACAGCTGTCCGCATGCATAGTAGAGCATAAGAACATAAGAATTAGGAATAGGAGTAGGCCATCTAGCCCCTCGAGCCTGCTCCGCCATTCAACAAGATCATGGCTGATCTGGCCGTGGACTCAGCTCCACTTACCCGCCCACTTCCCATAACCCTTAATTACCTTATTAGTTAAAAATCTATCTGTCTGTGATTTGAATACATTCAATGAGCTAGCCTCAACTGCTTCCTTGGGCAGAGAATTCCACAGATTCACAACCCTCTGGGAGAAGAAATTCCTTCTCAACTCGGTTTTAAATTGGCTCCCCTGTATTTTGAGGCTGTGCCCCCTAGTTCTAGTCTCCCCGACCAGTGGAAACAACCTCTCTGCCTCTATCTTGTCTATCCCTTTCATTATTTTAAATGTTTCTATAAGATCACCCCTCATCTTTCTGAACTCCAACGAGTAAAGACCCAGTCTACTCAATCTATCATCATAAGGTAACCCCCTCATCTCCGGAATCAACCTAGTGAATCGTCTCTGTACCCCCTCCAAAGCCAGTATGTCCTTCCTTAAGTCAGGCGACCAAAACTGCATGCAGTACTCCAGGTGCGGCCTCACCAATACCCTGTACAGTTGCAGAAGGACCTCCCTGCTTGTGTACTCCATCCCTCTCGCAATGAAAGCCAACATTCCATTCGCCTTCCTGATTACCTGCTGCACCTGCAAACTAACTTTTTGGGATTCATGCACAAGGACCCCCAGGTCCCTCTGCACCGCAGCATGTTGTAATTTCTCCCCATTCAAATAGTATTCCCTTTTTTTGTTTTTTTTCCCAAGGTGGATGACATTGTATTCCATCTGCCAAACCTTAGCCCATTCGCTTAACCTATCTAAATCTCTTTGCAGCCTCTCTGTGTCCTCTACACAACCCGCTTTCCCACTAATCTTTGTGTCATCTGCAAATTTTGTTACACTACACTCTGTCCCCTCTTCCAGGTCATCTATGTATATTGTAAACAGTTGTGGTCCCAGCACCGATCCCTGTGGCACACCACTAACCACCGATTTCCAACCCGAAAAGGACCCATTTATCCCGACTCTCTGCTTTCTGTTAGCCAGCCAATTCTCGATCCATGCTAATACATTTCCTCTGACTCCGCGTACCTTTATCTTCTGCAGTAACCTTTTGTGTGGCACCTTATCGAATGCCTTTTGAAAATCTAAATACACCATATCCATCGGTACACCTCTATCCACGTTTGCGCATGCACAGTAGCTCCTCCCATGATTGTGATGATGCGTGCCTGCAGCGTGCCAACGTGTCCCACCCCTATCCCGGGCTGAGTGGCCTACCGCACAGGCTGACCGCTGCCTTCCCATGCTGAGGGCTACAAGAAACAGGTTGGTGGGGGAGACTTTTGATCGGCAGGGGAAGAGTTTTGATCGGCGGGGGGGTTGAGGGGGGGGATGGCGGGTGGCATAAGGAGGAGAGTTTGATCGGCGGGGGAGGAGGAGAGTTTTGATGGTGCCGGGGGGATGGGGGAGAATGTAGAGTTTTGATGGGGGGTTGCGGGGGAGGGTGTGATAACTGTGTCGCCAATAATTTTAATGAGCTTACTCGAGACTTTCTTTAACCCTGTTGATGAAAATACTTTCCTACAAGCAGGAGGTACTTCTATTTTTTATTTGGATATTTTGAAAAAATTATGTCATATGTTTTGTCATTTTACTTCTTTTATTTTTGTAGTTTAAGTTTCCATGAGTACTTCTGTTGTATAGTAAATTAAATTTGCGAAGTTTGTCATATGATGTCCTGTATAGCTGTTTGATCATATTCACATTCTTTAGTCAAGTCATTAAGTACCTACCTGCACTGATTTCTTAACTCTCCGCAAGGGTTTTCTGTGACGCCACAAGTGGCCACATACGCTGGCCTAAGTTAGTTTGGTGCAACTCTTAGCTGTCCAAACTGGCTTAAATGACCAAAACGAGTGTAGGGACTAGTAACGCCCCCTTTTGAAAAAAAACTAAACTAAAAAAAAATCCTAACTAACTCACCTCCACTGTCAAAAAATTAAATATGCAGAATGCAGATTTTTCAGATACTCCAGAAAAATCAAGTTGCTCCAAAAAAAATGGAGCAACTCCTGGGCAAATTTGCGCCCTATGTGAGTGTGTGTGTGATTGTGTGAGTGTGAGTGTGTGTGAGTGTGTGTGTATGTGTGGGTGTGTGTGTGAGTGGGTGTGTGAGTGAGATTATGTGTGAGCTCTGAGTGTGTGTGTGTGAGTGTGTGTGAGAGTGTGTGTGTGTGTGTGTGTGAGTGTGCGTGTCTGTGTGTGAATATGTGAGTGGGTGTGTGAGCGTGTGTGTGAGTGCGAGTATGTGTGAGCTCTGAGTGTGTGTGTGTGAGTGTGTGTGTGAGTGTGAGTACGTATGAGCTATGAGTGTGTGTGAGTGTGAGTGTGTGTGTGAGTGAGTGTGCTTGTGTGTGAATGTGTGTTTGTGAGTATGTGTTAATGTGTGTGTGTTTGTGTGTATGAGTGAGTGTGTGAGTGTGTTTGTGTGAGTTAGTGCATGTGTGTGAGAGAGTGTGGGAATGTGTGGGGGCTGTGTGTGTGTGAGTGTGTGTGTGAGTATGTGTGTTAGTGTGTGTATGTGTATGTGTGAGTTTGTGTGTGTGTGTTTGAGCTGTGTGTGTGTGTGTGTGTGTGTTAGTGTGTGAGTGTATGTGAGTGTGTGTGAGTATGTGAGTGTGTGCTTGTGTGTGTGTGTGTGTGTGTGAGTATATGTGTGTGTGTGTGAGCGTGTGTTAGTGTTTGTATGAGTGAGTGTGTGTGTGTGTGTGTGAGTGTGTGTGTGAGTATATGTGTGTGTGTGAGCATGTGTTAGTGTGTGTGTGAGAGAGTGTGTGTGTGTGAGTGTATGTGTGAGTATATGCGTGTGTGTGAGCATGTGAAAGAGTGTGTGTGTGAGTGTGTGTGTGAGTGTGTGTGTGAGGCCCCGACCTGCGAGAAACCATCAACGGCAGGTCGGGGCCATAAGTGGAGCAGCGTGTGGCCCAGGGAGCAACGTGGAAGCATACCACTGCAAGGTACAACGCGAGCTGGTGCAGGAAGGCAACGGCAGCGAAGAGTGACGTCAGCAAGGTCCAGGTCGGTGATTAGAGACTGGGCCGATGTAGCAGGAGGTTGGGGCGATGGAGTGGCGAGCAATTGTGGAGAGACGTGATTGAGGCCCAAGGGAGGTGTGATTTCGGGGCCGGGGCCCAGGGGCAGCATGGGCCAGCCCACAATGCGATATGTGTGCACAGCAGGTCTCCAGTTATCTTGGATAATCCTTGCCACTGGACCAAAATCTAGCTCTGTCAAGCCCTGCATGCGAGCACTGTATCAGACTTGTTTAACAATCAGCCATAAGGTCAATGCTGGATGCTTGGTGACAAAGGATATGGCCTCACCACCTGGCTGATGACTCCCCTGCGTGACACCCACACCAAAGCCGAGAGGCGATACAACGAGGGCCACAGAGCAACTCGCAATATCGGGGAGACAACCTGGACCAGTCAGGAGGCGAGCTCCAATACCACCCTGAGCAGGTAGCTCAATTTGTGGTGGTGTGCTCCATGCTGCACAACTTGGCTATCAGAAGTGGACAAGAATTGCCTGATGAGTCTGACAGTCAACCTCACCAGAGAGAGGAAGAGGAGGACACGGAGGTGGACGCTGACAATCAGGCCCAGACAATCAGGCTGACGCTGAAGCCATGCCCCACCCCCCCCTGTAGACCGCATGAAAGGGCCCATGGTAGCATGATAGCTGCAAGATCCTTAGGTCAGGAGCTCATCAATGATCGCTTTGCCTGAAAGAACGTTGATGTTACATAAGAACATAAGATCACAAGAAATAGGAAAAGGAGAAGGCCAAACGGCCCCTCGAGCCTGCTCCGCCATTCAATAAGATCATGGCTGATCTGATCATGGACTCAGCTCTACTTCCCGACCGCTCCCCATAACCCCTTATCCCCTTATCTATTAAGAAACCGAATATTTCTGTCTTAAATTTATTCAATATCCCAGCTTCCACAGTTTTCTGAGGCAGCAAATTCCAGAGATTCACAACCCTCTGAGAGAAGAAAATTCTCCTCATCTCTGTTTTAAATGGGCAGCCCCTTGTTCTAAGATCGTGCCCTCTAGTTCGAGCCTCCGCCATCAGTGGAAACATCCTCTCTGCATCCACCTTGTCAAGCCCCCTCATAATCGTATGCGTCTCGATAAGATCACTTCTCATTCTTCTGAATGCCAATGAGTAGAGGCCTAACCTACTCAACCTTTCCTCATAAGTCAACCCCCTCATCCCTGGAATCAACCTAGTGAACCTTCTCTGAACTGCCTCCAAAGCAAGTATATCATTTTGTAAATATGGAAACCAAAACTGCATGCAGTATTCCAGGTGTGGCCTCCAATATTTTATATAGCTGTAGTAAGACTTCCCTGCTTTTATACTCCATCCCCTTTGCAATAAAGACCAAAATACCATTGGCCTTCCTGATCACTTGCTGTACCTGCACACTATCCTTTTGTGTTTCATGCGCAAGTACTCCAAGGTCCCGCTGTACTGTGGCACTTTGCAATCTTTCTCCATTTGAATAATAACTTGCTCTTTGATTTTTTTCTACCAAAGTGCATGACCTCACACTTTCCAACATTATACTCCATCTGCCAAATTTTTGCCCACTCACTTAGCATGTCTATGTCCTTTTGCAGAATTTTTGTGTCCTCCTCACTCATCGCATTTCCTCTCATCTTTGTATCGTCAGCAAACTTGGCTACATTACACTCAGTCCCTTCTTCCAAGTCGTTAATATATATTGTAAATAGTTGGGGTCCCAGCACTGATCCCTGCGGCAGCCCGCTAGTTACTGGTTGCCAACCAGAGAATGAACCATTTATCCCGTCTCTCTGTTTTCTGTTAGTTAGCCAATCCTCTATGCATGCTAATATGTTTACCCCCAACCCCATGAACTTTTATCTTGTGCAGTAACCTTTTATGTGGCACCTTGTCAAATGCCTTCCGGAAGTCCACTGGTTCCCCTTTATCCACCCTGTTCGTTACTTCCTCAAAGAACTCCAGCAAATTTTTCAAACATGACTACCCCTTCATAAATCCATGCTAACTGTGCCTGACCGAATTATGGTTTTCCAAATGTCCTGCTACTGCTTCTTTACTAATGGACTCCAACATTTCCCAACCACAGATGTTAGGCTAACTGATCTATAGTTTCCTGCTTTTTGTCTGCCTCCTTTTTTAAATAGGGGCATTACATTTGTGGTTTTCCAATCTGCTGGGACCTCCCCAGAATCCAGGGAATTTTGGTAAATTACAATCAATGCATCCACAATCCCTGCTGCTACTTCTCTTAAGACCTGAGGATGCAAGCTATCAGGTCCAGGGGATTTATCTGCCTTTAGTCCTATTATCTTACTGAGTACCACCTTGTGTTATCTACAAGGCTGACACACTGCTGGGTGTGCAGGTGATACATCAATGGTTCTGTCTTCACGAAGGAAGATGCAAATAACATTCCGGAAATACGAGGGGACCAAGGGTCTAGTGAGAAGATGGAACTGAAGGAAATCCTTATTAGGCTGGAAATTGTGTTAGGGAAATTGATGGGATTGAAGGCCGATAAATCCCCAGGGCTTGATAGTCTGCATTCCAGAGTACTTAAGGAAGTGGCCCTAGAAATAGTGGATGCATTGGTGATCATTTTCCAACAGTCTATCAACTCTGGATCAGTTCCAATGGACTGGAGGGCAGCTAATGTAACACCACTTTTTAAAAACTGAGGGAGAGAGAAACCGGGTAATTATAGACCGGTTAGCCTGACATCAGTAGTGGGGAAAATGTTGGAATCAATTATTAAAGATGAAATAGCAGTACATTTGGAAGGCAGTGACAGGATCGGTCCAAGTCAGCATGGATTTATGAAAGGGAAATCATGCTTGACAAATCTTCGATGATTTTTTGAGGATGTAACTAGTAGAGTGGACAAGGGAGAACCAGTGGATGTGATGTATTTGGACTTTCAAAAGACTTTTGACAAGGTCCAGGAGAAGAGATTGGTGTACAAACTTAAAGCACATAGTATTGGGGGTAATGTGCTGAAGTGGATAGAGAACTGGTTGGCAGACAGGAAGCAGAGAGTCGGGTTAAATGGGTCCTTTTCAGAATGGCAGGCAGTGACTAGTGGAGTGCCGCAGGGCTCAGTGCTGGGACCCCAGCTCTTTACAATATACATTAATGATTTAGACAAAGGAATTGAGTGTAATATCTCCAAGTTTGCAGATGACACTAAGCTGGGTGGTGGTGTGAGCTGTGAGGAGAATGCTAAGAGGCTGCACGGTGACTTGGACAGGTTAGGTGAGTGGGCAAATGCATGGCAGATGCAGTATAATGTGGATAAATGTGAGGTTATCCACTTTGGAGGCAAAAACAGGAAGGCAGAATATTATCTGAATGGCGGCAGATTAGGAAAAGGGGAGGTGCAACGAGACCTGGGTGTCATGGTACATCAGTCATTGAAAGTTGGCATGCACGTACAGCAGGCGGTGAAGAAGGCAAATGGTATGTTGGCCTTCATAGCTAGGGTATTTGAGTATAGGAGCAGGGAGTTCTTACTTAGTTGTACAGGGCCTTGGTGAGGCCTCACCTGGAATATTGTGTTCAGTTTTGGTCTCCTAATCTGAGGAAGGATGTTCTTGCTATTGAGGGAGTGCAGCAAAGGTTTACCAGACTGATTCCCAGGATGGCAGGACTGACATATGAGGAGAGACTGGATCGACTGGGCTTATATTCACTGGAGTTTAGAAGGATGAGAAGGGATCTCATAGAAACATATAAAATTCTGACGGGACTGGACAGGTTAGATGCAGGAAGAATGTTCCCGATGTTGGGGAAGTCCAGAACCAGGGGACACAGGCTATGGATAAGGGGTAAGCCATTTAGGACTGAGATGAGGAGAAACTTTTTCACTCAAAGCGTTGGTAACCTGTGGAATTCCCTACCGCAGAGAGTTGTTGATGCCAGTTCATTGGAGATATTCAAGAGGGAGTTAGATATGGCCTTTACGGCTAATGGGATCAAGGAGTATGGAGAGAAAGCAGGAAAGGGGTACTGAGGTGAATGATCAGCCATGATCTTATTGAATGGTGGTGTCGGCTCGAAGGGCCGAATGGCCTACTCCTGCACCTATGTTCTATGTGTCTATGTTTCTATGGTGGGCATCACCTTGGTGACAGTTAAAGTTTAAGTTCATTGAAGTTAAGTGTAATTATTCCCTTAAGGAATCACCAGCGTATAACGGTGTAGCTATCTGAGCCAATGCGCAACAAGGTTTTGTGAAATAAAAAACATTTAAACCGAACATTTGTCTGAAATCATCAGATCTGTACTAACCAACCCTCACCCCCCCACCGCCCGCTTCTCCACCCCACCTCTACCCCTTCCCCTTCCCCTTCCCCTCCTGACTCCAAGCCACCTGGCCGGGGAGGTCCTCAGGCGATGCTTCATTGGGGTGGGGGGGGGCGGGGGGATGATGGATGAAACGCTGCTTGGACGGATACGGGAGTGGACGGTCCTGAGGTTGTCCTGTGCTCCGAGCCATAACCAAGATGTTGCTCCTGGCTCTTATGTATGGTTTTCAATGGGGGTGTGGCACCTTGGGGTGCTGTGCCGCGCTCCGGGACCACTGGAAGCCCTCTGCCACCAGTGTTTCTGGCTAACAGCTCCAGGCCTCCTCCATCCCTTCCATGTTATATCTTATTTGTTGGACAAAAACTCGGTGCCAACTATGTTCGTGGTGCTTAGTGGGCATTTTGCTGCTGGTGAATCTCCCTCGTGCCTCCCACAACAGTCAGACAAGCACACACCACAGCCACATATGCCTTCAGTGCCTCTCAGCTCCCTCTCTCTCTATCTGTCACCTCTTCTGCGCATGTCATGATGACCCTTGACTTTCTGAATCGCGGGAATCGAGCATTGCCATGCCGTTCTATGGGGATCAAGGGGTATGGCGAGAAAGCAGGAATGGGGTACTGAAGTTGCATGTTCAGCCATGAACTCATTGAATGGTGGTGCAGGCTCGAAGGGCCGAATGGCCTACTCCTGCACCTATTTTCTATGTTTCTATGTTTCTATGTTGTTGGGACAGTGATACTTTACGGAAAAAGGTAAAAAAAATATGAGTGTGTGTGTATGAGTGTGTGAGGTGTGTGAGTGTGTGTGAGGTGTGTGCGAGTGTGTGTGTGAGTGTGTGAGTATGTGTGAGTGTGTGTGTGAGGTGTTTGTGCGAGTGTATGTGAGTGTGTATGTCAGTGTGTGTAAGTGTCAGTGTGTGTAAGTGTGTGCGAGAGTGTGTGAGAGTGTGTGTGAGTGTGTGTGTGAGTGAATATGTTTGAGTGTGTGTGTATGTGTGAGTGTATGAGTGAGTGTGTGTGTGGGTGTGTGTGTGTGTGTGGGTGTGTGTGTGTGTGAGTGTGTGTGAGGTGTGTGTGCGAGTGAGTGTGTGTGTCAGTGTGTGTGTCATTGTGTGGGTGAGGTGTGTGTGCAAGTGTGTGTGTGAATGTGTGAATATGCGTGAGTGTGTGTGCGCGAGTGTGTGTGAGTGCGGGTATGTGTGAGTGTGTGAGTGTGTAAGTTTGTGAGTGAGTGTGTGAGTGTGTGTGTGAGTGAGTGTGTGAGTGTGTATTTCAGTGTGTGTGAGTGTCAGTGTGTGTGTGTGAATACGTGTGTGTGTGCAACAGTGTGTGTGAGTGTATGTGTGTGAGTGTGTGTGTGTGTGTGAATGAGTATGTTTGAGTGTGTGTGAGTGTGTGTGTGAGTGTGTTTGTGTAAGTGAGTATTTGTGTGAGTGTGTGAGTGTGTGTGTGTGACTGAGTGTGTGAGTGTGTATGTCAGCATGTGTGAGTGTGAGTGTGTGTGTGGGTGTGTATGCGAGTGTGTTTGTTTGTGCGAGGGTGTATGTGAGTGTGTGTGTGAGTGGGTGTGTGTGAGTGTGTTTGTGTGTCAGTGTGTGTGTGAGTGTGTGTGTGAGGTGTGTGTGCGAGTGTGTGAGTATGTGTGAGTGCATGTGCGAGAGTGTGTGTGTGTGTGAGAGTGAATGTGTGAGTGTGAGTGAGTGTGTGAGTGTGTATGTCAGTGTGGGTTACTATGTGTGTGTGTGAGTGAGTGTGTGAGTCTGTGTGTGTGTGTATGTGTATTTGTGTGTGTGTGTGTGCATGTGTGTGAGTGTGTGTGTATGTGTGTGTGTGAGTGACTGTGTGAGTGTGCGTGTGTGTGAGGTGTGTGTGTGAGGTGTGTGTGCGAGTGTGTGTGAGTGTGCGAGTATGTGTGAGCGTGTGTGTGTGAGTTTGTGAGTGAGTGTGTGAGTGAGTGTGTGTGTATGTCAGTATGTGTAAGTGTCAGTGTGTGTGTGAGTGTGTGAGAGTGTGTGTGAGTGTGTGCGAGAGTGTGTGTGAGTATATATGTGTGAGTGTGTATGTCAGTGTGTGTAAGTGTCGTGTGTGTGAGTGTGTGTGTGTTTGAGTGTGTGTGTGAGGTGTGTGCGAGTGTGTGTGTGAGTGTGTGTGTGAGTGTGTGTGTGAGGTGTTTGAGCGAGTGTATGTGAGTGTGTATGTCAGTGTGTGTGAGTGTCAGTGTGTGTGAGTGTGTGTGTGAGAGTGTGTGTGTGAGTGTGTGTGTGAGTGTGTATGTCAGTGTGTGTAAGTGTTGAGTGTGTGTGAGTGCATGTGTGTGAGTGGGTGTGTGTGTGTGGCTGTGTGTGTGTATGTGTGAGTGACTGTGTGAGTGAATGTGTGAGTGTGTATGCCAGTGTCAGTGTGTGTGTGTGAGAGTGTGTGTGTGAGTGTGTGCGAGAGTGTTGGTGAGTGTGTGTGAGTGTGTGAGGTGTGTGAGTGTGTGAGTGTGAGTGTGTGTGAGGTGTGTGTGCGAGTGTGTGTGAGTGTGCAAGTATGTGTGAGTGTGTGAGTGTGTGTGTGAGTGAGTGTGTGAGTGCGTATGTCAATGTGTCTAAGTGTCAGTGTGTGTGTGAATGTGTGAGAGTGTGTGTTTGAGTGGGTGCGAGAGTGTGTGTGAGTGTATGTGTCTGAGTGTGTGTGTGAGTGAGTAAGTTTGAGTGTGTATGTGTGAGTGTATGAGTGAGTGAGTGTGTATGTGAGTGTGTGTGTGTGAGTATGAGTGTTTGTGTGCGAGTGTGTGTGAGGGTGTGTTTGTGTGAGTCTGTGTGAGTGTGAATGTGAGTGAGTGTATGTAATTGTGTGTGTTAATGAGTGAATGAGTGTGTTAGTGTATGTGTGAGTGTGTGTGTGAGTGAGTATGTTTGAGTGTGTGTATCTGTGAGTGTATGAGTGAGTGAGTGTGTATGTGAGTGTGTGTGTGTGAGTATGTGAGTATTTGTGTGTGCGAGTGTGTGTGAGTGTGTGGGTGTGAATGTGTGTGTGAGTGTGTGTGTGAGTGTGTGTGTGTGAGTCTGTGTGGGTGTGAGTGTGAGTGAATGTATGTAATTGTGTGTGTGAATGAGTGAATGAGTGAATGAGTGTGTTAGTGTATGTGTGAGTGTGTGAGTGTGTGTGTGAGTGTGTGTGTGTGAGCATGTGTGTGTGTGAATATGTGTGTTTGTGAGTGCGTGTGTGTGAGTGACTGTGTGCGTTTGTGTGTGAGTGCGTGAGTGAGTGTGTGAGTACGTGCGTGAAAGTATGAGCGTGCGTTTGCGTCTGTGTGTGAGTTTGTGTGTGGTGTGAGTGAGTGTGTGTGTCAGTCAGTGTGTGTGTTTGACGAAACCTAAAATGTTAATATGTCCGTTCTCTCCACAGATGCTGCCTGCTGAGTGTTTCCAGCATTTTCTGCTTTTGGTTTAAATTTCTAAATAGTTTGGTTTAGAACATAAGAAATAGGAGCAGGTGTAGGCCATATGGCCCCTTGGGCCAGCTCCACCATTTAATAAAATGGCTGATCTGATCGTGGATTCAGCTCCACTTTCCTGCCCACTGCCCAGAATCCTTTACTCCCTTATCGCTGAAAAATCTGTCTATCTCCGCCTTAAATATATTCAATGATCCAGCCTCCACAGCTCTCGGGGGCAGAGAATTCCATAGATTTACAACCTTCTGAGAGAAGAAGTTACTCTTCATCTCAGTTCTAAATGGGTGGCCCCAAGGGCTAGACTTTCCATTATCATGCAGATCGCATAAAAATGGGTGTAGTTCCAGCGTTGGTGGTAAGTATGGGTTTTGAGATCGCCGGATTATCGCCCATTTTTAAAACCCCAACTTTCCTTTTTATAAAATGGGCGTTACCACGAAATCTGAAATGGGCGTTAGGGGTAAAATATTTTGACCTTCTGCCGTAAAGTGTCAGCGTCCATTGCAACGGTTTGGCAACGGTCATTTCCTGCACTTCAAGAGGTCAGGGATCATCAATACATACGCAGAACAGGAGAGAGAGAGAGAGAGAGCAGAGAGGAACTGAAAGCATGTGTGTGTGTGTTGTAATACACACGAGGCCCATACTTGAGAAAAGATCACTCTGTGACCAGTTACCTTTATTACCAAGACTTCAAGAGGCAGACGGTGGGTGGAGCTTCCCCTTTTATACCGGAAAGTCCAAGTTAGAAGTGTCTCCCACAAGTTCACCCCCTGTGGTCAGTGTTCTGAAGGTCAGCTTATACATGGGTTACAATGACAGTTGAATACATGACATCACCTCCTCCCCAAAGTCTTATTGGGATCACAGGTTAAGTCTCTCTGGTGGTTTACACTCCCTTGTAGAGCGCCTGAGTTGGGGCTCCGGTTGTTGGCCGCTGGCCTGAGTGTCTGCTCTTTGCAGTGCCTCAGGCCTGTCCGGACTGCCCACAGTGACTGGGCTCTCCTCCACTTGGTTCCGGTGTTCGGTCACCTGTGGTGGAGTAAACTCTACATTGTGTTCTTCCTCTGCCTCTTCTATGGAGTTGCTGATCCTCCTTTAGTTTGATCCACGTGCTTGCAGCAGATTTGTCCATTGGTAAGTTTAACGACCAAAACCCTATTCCCCTCTTTGGCAATCACAATGCCTGCAAGCCATTTGGGCCCTGCAGCGTAATTAAGGACAAAAACAGGGTCATTGACATCAATACATCGCGCCCTCGCATTCCTGTCATGGTAGTCACATTGTGACTGACGCCTGCTCTCAACCATTTCTTTCATAGTAGGGTGTATAAGGGATAACCTGGTTTTGAGCATCCTTTTCATTAGCAGCTCTGCGGGTGGAACCCCTGTGAGTGAGTGTGGTTGGGATCTATTAGCCAACAGGAGGTGTTATAAGCGGCTTTGCAGGGAACCCTCTTTGATTCTGAGCATCCCCTGTTTGATTATCTGCACTGCTCGTTCCGCCTGGCCGTTTGAGGCCGGCTTGAACGGTGCCGTTCTGACATGGTTTATTCCATTGCCTGCCATGAAGTCCTGGAATTCAGTGCTTGTGAAGCACGGGCCATTGTTGCTGACCAAGACGTCCGGTAAACCATGGGCGGCAAACATTGCCCGTAGACTTTCTACCGTGGCAGAGTTTAAAATGGCACACTCAATCATTTGGAGTAGGCGTCTACTACAACCAAAAACATTTTCCCATGAAAGGACCTGCGTAGTCCACATGGATGCGTGATCATGGCTTGGCGGGCCAGGACCAGGGGCTAAGGGGGGCTTCCCTGGGCGCATTGCCCAGCTGAGCACACATGTTGCACCTGCGAACACAAAGTTCCAGGTCTGCATCTATCCCTGGCCACCAAACGTGTGACCTGGCAATTACCTTCATCATGACAATGCCCGGGTGCTCATTGTGAAGTTCTTTGATAAACACCTCTCTGCCCATCTGGGGCATGACTACCCCGTTTCCCCACAGTAGATAATCGGCCTGAATCGAGAGTTCATCATTGCGCCTATGAAACCATTTAAGCTCCTCAGGGCATGCCCCGTACGTGGCATTCAGGACACATTTCTTAACTAAAGACAGTAGTGGCTTTTTTTTTGTCCAGACTTTAATCTGACGGGCTGTCACACAGGTGAGCCTTTGCTTTCGAAAGCTTCAACAGCCATGACCATCTCAGCATCATGCTCAGCTGCCCCCTCAGTGGTGGCTAGTGGGAGCCTGCTGAGTGCATCGGCGCAGTTTTCAGTGCCCGGTCTGTGCCAAATTGTGTAGTCATAGGCGGCTACCGTAATTGCCCACCTCTGTATGCGGGCCGATGCATTCGCATGTATGGCCTTGCTGTTGGCCAAAAGGGACGTTGGGGGTTTGTGATCTGTCTCCAGCTCAAATTTCCTGCCAAATAGGTACTGGTGCATTTTTTTTACTGCATATACACATGCTAGCGCTTCCTTTTCTACCATCACGTAGCCGCTTTCTGCCTGGGACAGACTTCTGGAGGCATAAGCTACCGGCTGTAACTGACCATTGGCATTCACATGCTGCAGCACACACCCGACCCCATACGTTAAAATTAGTTTCTTACACGGGTCATATAACGTTAACAGTTTGTTGGAGCATAACAAATTGCGTGCTCTATCAAAAGCCCTTTCCTGGCTGTCCCTCCAGACCCAATCATGACCTTTGCGTAGGAGCACATGTAGCGGCTCTAACAACGTACTCAATTTGGGAAGAAAGTTGACAAAATAGTTCAGGAGCCCGAGGAACGAACGCAGCTCCATCGTGTTACGGGGTCTGGGTGCTCCCTGGATCGCTTTCATTTTGGACGCAGTAGGTCTGATCCCGTCTGCTGCTACCCTCCTCCCCAGGAATTCTAACTCTGGAGACAAGAAGACGCACTTCACCTTTTTCAGTCGCAACCCTACCCGATCCAGTCTGCATAGCACCTCCTCCAGATTGTGGAGGTGTTTTTCAGTATCGCGACCCGTGATGAGGATGTCGTCTTGAAAAACCACCGTCCTTGGAATCGACTTGAGGAGGCTTTCCATATTTCGCTGAAAGATCGCAGAGGCCGAACGAATCCCGAACGGACATCTGTTATACTCAAACAATCCCTTGTGTGTCGTGATGGTAGTCAGCTTCTTTGACTCACTCGCCAGCTCCTGGGTCATGTAAGCTGAGGTCAGGTCCAATTTTGAAAAAAGTTTGCCACCGGATAGCGTCGCAAAGAGGTCCTCCGCTCTCGGGAGCGGGTACTAATCTTGGAGTGACACCCGATTGATGGTGGCCTTGTAATCACCACATATCCTGACCGACCCATCCGCTTTGAGCACCGGCAGGACCGGGCTCGCCCAGGCACTGAATTCGACTGGCGAGATGATGCCTTCCCTCAGCAGGCGGTCCAATTCGCATTCTATGTTTTCCCGCATCACGCACTGGCCTTGTGGTGTACTGACCTGGCATCCGGGTTTATGTGAATCACTATCTTGGTCCCCATGAAAGTGCCGATGCCGGGTTGAAACAATGAGTCAGATTTGTCCAGGACCGGCAAGCATGATACTCGCTCCACAGAAGAAATTGCATTGACATCACCCCATTTCCAGTTCATGAGAGCAAGCCAACTCCTCCCCAGTAGTGCGGGACCGTCCCCCGGGACAATCCAGAGTGGCAACCTGTTCTCCGAATCTTTGTGGGTCACAATTACCGTGGCGCTGATGAGCACCGGAATGATCTCCTTTGTATATGTCCGTAGCTGTGCATCAATCGGCAATAATTTTGGCCTCCTGGCCTTGGATACCCACAACCTTTTGAACTGTTTGATACTCATCAGGGATTGGCTGCCCCCGTGTCTACCTCCATTAATAACTGGGATGCATTTCCATCATTATCGGTGGCGTCCTGGTATATGGACTGTATATGTGCTCCACATGAATTCGCCGAACTTCAGCTTCCAGCGATTTCACCCAGTATTCATTTGGCCTCGTAGGGCTTACATCGGGCCCGTCCTCCTTGTACATCAACCTGGCTGCAAGCTTCCTGCACATACACGCCAAGTGACCACTGACGTTGCAGTTTCTGCAGGTATATTGCTGATACCTGCAAGCTCTAGCTGGGTGTTTGCCTCCACACCCCCAGCATGAGCTGGAGGCCCCATTGTTGGAAACAAAAGGTCTATTACCAGTCGATTGTCTCTGACTGTCTCTGTAACTCTCCTTAAGCGCACCATTAACAGGTGTTGATGGCTCCATTACTGGCCGCATTGTCCATTGCGATGGCATGAATCGCCATTCAGCTAGCCATTGTCTCTGTTGAATTCTGCCTTTGGGTTCGACTGCGTGCTGGGGCATGTCCGATTGCTCTTGTCTGCATAGAGAACTGTGTGCCACATTAACAATGTTGACTCCCTGGTCATTTGTCGCGTTTGAGCCAAGATTTTTGCCATAAATCATTCTGCTCTCTTCCTCCCCTGAGATAAATGTCTGGGCTATCAGAGCCACCACTTCCAAGGTCAAGTCTTTGGTCTCAATCAGTTTCCTGAAAACCCCAGCGTGCCCGATGCCCTCAATAAAAAAGTCTCACAGCATCTCCACTCTGTATGCATCTGGGAACTTACATAGGCTCGCCAGTTGCCTGAGATATGCCACAAAGTCTGGAACACTTTGCCCTTCACGCTGGCGGTGCATGTAAAACCGGTGTCTCGCCATGTGCATGCTGCTTGCCAGTTTAAGGTGTTCCCCGATCAACTTACTGAGCTCTTTGAACGTCTTGTCCGCTGGCTTCTCTGCCGCTAGAAGGTCCTTCATCAGGGAATACGTTCTGGATCCACAAATCATCAGGAGATGAGCCCTGTGTTTGTTGTCCGAATCCTGTCCCAACCATTCCTTAGTGACAAAACTTTGCTGTAGTCTCTCAATAAAGTCGTCCCAATCATCACCAACACAGCACCTCTCTTCTGTGCTGCTAGCAGCCATGCTCGCTTGGTTTAAATCCCAGTTTCTCGTCGCCAATAATATGTCCTTACTATACAGTATAAATGCACACAAGGCACATACTTGAGAAAAGATCACTCTGTGACCAGTTACCTTTATTACCAAGACCTCAAGAGGCAGACGGTGGGTGGAGCTTCCCCTTTTACACCGGAAAATCCAGATTAGGAGTGTCTCCCACAAGTTCGCCACCTGTGGTCAGTGTTCTCAAGCTATACAACGTAGGTCAGCTTATACATGGGTTACAATGACAGTTGAATACATGACATGTTGTGTGCTTGTTTGGCTGTTTGGGGAGGGAGATTTACCAGCAGCAAAAGGACTGCTGAGCACAAATAATGTTGCCACTGAGTTTCTGTCGAAAAAAAAATATTTAAAATGGAAGGGATGGAGGAGGCGACCCAGCATGCTGTGGAGACTAATGCTAGCAAAAGCAGTGAGGTGGGAGAGGAACAATTGGGAGGATGCAAACGAGCGAGGAGAGATTCTCCGACAAGTCAAATGCCTCCCTCCTGCAGGAGGTGGAGCCACGCTGAGGTCAATTGACCCAGGGTGGGCGTGAGAAGCCGACCCCAAAGGCCTACCAGAGGATATGAGCCGACATAGCTGAGGTAGTCTCGTCGGCGACCAACGAGGTGCGTGAGGGCAACCAATGCCGCAAGCATTGGAACGACTTTGTCGGTTCCGCTAGAGTAAGTATTACATTTATTTACATGTACTTATATATTTATATAATTTGAATTGTAAGTGTAATGATTTATTAAAATCAGGTGTGATGTCTTGCACTTATACTGGGAATGCTGTACTCAAAGCCTGCGTTCCGTCTTTAGGTAAAGAATGATAATTATCATAATAATCTTGATTACATCTGTCGATTATGTGTTGTATCAGTCTCTGTGACAGTACCGAGCAATGATCTCATGCAATGATCTCATGCCATGTTGCGCTGGTGTTACCTTCTACAGAAGAAGCTTTCGAGGAATAGGGCTGAGCAGAGGCGAATGGGTGTCGGATCACCAGTCATCATCGAGCTCACCGACATCGAGGAGCGGGTGCTGGCACTAGTGGGGAGCCACCCCCAGTCGGCCACACATGCAGCTGCCACATGAGTAAAGTGTACACCATTGCGTGATGTAAAGTCAATAGATAGCAGACCCACTCATATCCGAACAATAATATATGATTGATAAAAGTGTTCTCTAAATAATGATGGCCTCATGAGAATCATGGCAATGCAGAATTTGGTTATGGTCATGAAATGTGATGTCTGTGATGATTTTGATAGCGGTGTTGCTTTTGTCATGAAAATGCTGTGTGCAGCATTTGAATCACCTGTGAACCTAGCAACCCCTTCTCCTCTAATAACCGCATTTATGATTTGTAGCTCAGCCAGCAGCATGGCGTCATGCAACACCACCGAGCCCAGAAGCTGAGGGTGCGGGTCCGGAGTCGCCGGACGATCGGACATCTGGTGCTGAGGAGACCCGATTCTCGCCCGTGGAGCTGCTGGGTGCCTTCTCCACAGATGAGAGTGCGCACTTCAAGCAGCCTCCATCGCCAAGCTCCATAATGCAGTCAACACCCATGACATCTAGTGCTCCTGCGGCCATTCCATCCTCCACCGTGGAGGTACAGGGCCCAAGCACCTTGCCACAGGGCACTCGAGATGTCTCCAGGGTGGCGTCGTTGGTTCGACGCGGCAGGTCTGCTCCACGAGCTGCAGATCTGAGCGGTGACATGGTACACTTGTCCAGGAGGAGTGTTGACATAGGTCAGCAGATTCTACAGACAATGGGGGGCATATCCTAACAGATGGCCAGCATGTCCGCCACCATGAGCGAATACGTACCGCGGATGACAGAAGCCCTGGAGCTGATAGCCAGGTACACTGGTGGCAGAGACCTCCCAGTGGTCCCGGAGCACGGCATTGGAACCCAAGGTGCCGCACCCCTATTGCCAATGACACATGAGAGCCAGGAGAAAGATCTTGCTTCTGGCTCGGAGCACGTTCCCACCTCGGTACCATCCTCTCCCGTATCCGTCCAAGCAGCGGTTCTGCCATTATCGCCCCCAATGAAGCAGCGCCTGAGGATCTCCTTGGCCAAGCGGCTTGGAGCCAGAGGGGAAGAGGTAGAGGTGGGGAGGAGAAGTGGGGGGGGGGGGGGGGCGGGTGCGAAAGTGAGATGGATGGCTGCAGGTGTTGTCTTGGTCACAGTATTTTAATATTGTTGCTGTTATTTTGTTGGGAGGTTTAGGGGGCACCTTGTTTTTTTGCATTTGTGTTCTATGTTTATGAAGTGTTGTTGGAAATGTTCAACATTGAATGAATGATATAAATATTATAAATTTGTTGTGGGGTGGAGGTGGGATGGGGTGCTTTTTACAGTTATAATTATGATTTCATACAAACGTTCTCATTAAATGTTTTTTATTAACATAACCTTGTTGCGCATTGTCTCAGATAGCTGCACTGTTACCCACTGATAATTCCTTAATATGAAAGGGGATAATTAAACTTAACTTGAATCAACTTAAACTTTAACTGTCACCAAGATAATGCACAGCATCTATGTATGAGTTGCAGACACAGCAGTGTTGCAGCTTTGTAAATACAACCAACGTTATTTCAAGGAAAGCGCTCATTTATGAGCTGCAGATGTAGGAGTCTTGCAGCTATGTAGCCACCATGAGCCCTTTCCTGCGGTCGAGAGAGGGGCGGAGGCATGGGTTCATCGTCAGCCTGATTGTCTAGCCTGAGGTCAGCGTCCACTTCCTTGTCCTCCTCTTCCTCTCTCTCCTGAGATGGACCAGCAGTCCCTTCTGGCAATTCTTGGCCCCTCCTGATAGCCAAGTTGTGCAGTATGCAGCACACGACCATGAATTCAGCTACCTGCTCAGGGTGGTATTGTAACTCGCCTCCTGAGTGGTCCAGGCATCTAAAGCACTGCTTAAGCACTCCAATGGTATTCTCGACAATATTGTGTGTGGCTCTGTGGCTCTCGTATCGCTTCTCGGCCTCCGTGTGGGTGTTACGCAGCGGAGTCATCAGCCAGGTGGCGAGGCCATATCCTTTGTCACCAAGCATCCAACATTGACCTTGTGGCTGTCTGGTAAACATGTCAGATACAGCGCTCTCACGCAGGATGTGAGCATCATGGATGCTGCCCGGAAATTTTGCATTTACTGCCATTTTGGTTGTGGTCGACAACGAGTTCCACATTCAGGGAATGGAATCCCTTTCGGTTACGAAAAGCCAATGCATCCTGAAAAGGTGCCCGCATGATGATGTGGGCACAGTCTGTTGCTCCCTGCACCTTGGGGAAGTTTGCAATTCTGGAGAATCCTAGAGCCCTCTCAGTCTGTGCCTCCCTAGTCATAGGGAAGGGACTTCAGTGACCTGTCGAATGCAGCAATGTGTGGCATGCTGAGATATAGTGCAAATGTCGCCAGCTGAGTTCTGAAAGGAACCCGATGCATAGAAGGCAAGTGCCGCTGTGACCTTGACCTCGACGGACAATATGGTCCTGTTGGTGCTGGCAGGCTGTACATCTCCCCTGATGAGCTGGCATATCTCACTGATAACCTATTTGCGAAAGCGCAGTCTCCTAAGGCACGTGTTATCGGACAAGTTCAGGTAAGAGCGCTTCTTCCTGTACGTGCGTGGGGTGTAAGGTCTCGTCCTCCTCAGCAGTCTGGCACGTCTTTGATTGTGCACATAATGCTGTTGAATAGACCTTCTGCCCTCTCTAGTCTGCAGCATGTGCGTGGTCATCAAGACATGCTGCGAAATTACAGGCCCAATTCCAAAACTCTCAATATTATACCAATTGTTCATAAACAGTAAATTCATCTACTAAGACACTTAAAATAACTTCAAATCGTTCACAGTATGATAAGATGTTTGTTCAGATGTTCAAATCACCTTAAAAGACCTCCAGAGTCCATCAAAACTCCTCAGAAGTTGAAACAGCCTTTTATATGAACTGACCTCCAATTTACAGAATAGCGTCCATACCGCTGGGTTTAGTTCATGTGAGAGCAACTTTTTCTCAGCGGGTTTTTCGGCGATATGTGGCCGAGGTCCCGAAAGTAACGCTCGGCGATATAATGGCCGTTAGTTTCAGCCATTTTGATCTTTATGACGAAAAAAAGTGAGCGGGCTGTATTATTATTTTTCGTCGTTAATTACATGCTGAAAGTAATGCTGGGTGATAAGTGAGCGATAAGTGGGCATTAGTTTCCATTTTGTGCCTAAATGGGTGATATCTGGGCATTATACCTCATCTCAGCCTTAAAATGGACGTTAAGTGGGTGGTATCGATTAAAAAAAGTGGAAAGTCCAGCCCTATGTCCCCTCGTTTTAGTTTCCCCTATGAGTGGAAATATCCTCTCTGCATCCACCTTGTCGAGCCCTCTCATTATCTTATATGTTTCGATAAGATCACCTCTCCTTCTTCTGAACTGCAATGAGTATAGGCCCCACCTACTCAACCTATCTTCATAAGTCAACCTCCTCATTCCGGAATCAACCTAGTGAATCTTCTCTGAATAGCCTCCAATGCAAGTATATCCTTCCTTGAATACAGAAACTAAAACTATACGCAGTACTCTAGGTGTGGCCTCACCAGTACCCTGTACAGTTGTAGCAGGGCTTCTCTGCTTCTATACTCCATCTCCCTTGCAATAAAGACCAACATTCCATTTGCCTTCCTGATTACTTGCTGTACCTGCATACTAACTTTTTGTGTTTCATGCACAAGGACCCCCAGGTCCCTCTGTACTGCAGCACTTTGCAATTTTTCTCTATTTAAATTATAATTAGAGTTTCATAAACATGATGATTGGTTTCTATGGCCATGTCAAATATCCAGTTGATCCAAACAATAAATCAGACTGAATTTTAATCAGAATAACACACATTAAACAATTGTTCAGTTTCTAGAAACCTGTAACTTGATAGATTTTCTTTCCATTCCATGGTTTAATCCTACTGAGTTTGCCACAGTCTAGTTTTTGTCACTCTTTTATTTCTTTAATAGAAATGTCATATTTTATAAGCAGTTCACTAAAACATTTCAAATACTGGATAAACTTCTGGGTGGCAGCAAAAGTCAGGAGATAAGCCAAACACACTGTAAAATGTGCCAGAAGGTTTTGTGTCAGAACTCTTACCCAAAGAAGTGTAAATTCAACAACAGCATTAAATGAGATTTAAATATCCCCATTTCGATAAACTTTGAATTCACACCATGACTAATACACTCATGCCTTATAGAAGTAGCATTGCTGAAGTATAAGCAATGTCCACTTACACATCCACATTTGGTAATGTTTATGAATTAGTTGATAGTATGTTCTCCTTATGTGACTTTATAAGCAGCAACTTCAATTGGCATTTTGAGTTACTAGTCACATTAATGCCTGATGGATTGTTATGGAGTTAAAGGGCAGAACATAAAGTGCATGGCAAATGTTGGGCATCACCAGGATATCTGCACCTTGTTTAATGGACAGAAGCTAATTGGGTTTATTATATACACACAAGTCTCAGTTCTCTGTCGGCATGGAATTTGATGTTCCACTGCACTGTGTCACACACTTTTTCAAAATAAACGTTAAAAATTTTTTTTCAGTGTTACTTGTTTTACTAGGAAAAATATGTCTATTTAGACTATTTAGTTATTTGCGCTGTTTTGATGGTTACAGAACTGAAGTGTAATACCAAGTACTTACTGCCATGTAGGCTGAATGCTTCTATCATAATCTAAGTGAATGGTAAACAAGCAAAATAACTCAAGAAAAGCTCCTTTCCCAAACATTGATCAAACTTTTGAGTTATCTACCAGGTATTAAGCCTTCCTGTCTCGCTCCTCTCTCTCCTCCTTTAAGACGCTCATAAAAACCAAAGATTTTGACCAAGCATCTGTCTTAATATCTTTATGTGGCTCGGTATTAAATTTTGTTTGATAATGCTCCGGTGAAGTGCATTAGGGTATTTTACTCTGTTAAAGGCGCTATATAAATGCAAGTTGTTGTTGAATAAGGGACATCCCCAGGACACCAACGCAGCCTAGTTGCACATTGCACAGGAGGGCACAAGCAGGGATGTCGTCAGGAGGACCAGGCTGCAGTGGCGCAAACCTTTCAATGATCTCAGTAGATCGGGAAATGTTACTGCAAAGCCACACTCAACCTCATCCTGCTGTGCCGCTCATCACATCCCCATCACTCTGCTTTCCCTACCCTACTCCTGCACATCCTTACTCACAAAAACTTACCGTGCACCTCCCCCCATCCCTCTCTTTCTATCTACATTATCACATCCCCATCTCACTAGCCACTCCTCAAACTTACCCTCATCCTTGTCCATTCATACTAACTAACAACACACAAGCGTAGGCACTTGGATCCTTTAACCAATGTTTTCATGTAAAGTTTATGTTGGTGTGTTGTTAAATATTGAAATGTTTATTTTCATCACTTTGCATCCATGGACAGATTTGTGTGCACCTTTGGAAGTGGCTTAGTGAGTTGTAGTGAAAGGTGAGACAGAAGGGAGCACGAGCACAGCTGTAGAAGCCTTCCGTGAAATTGTGAAAGTGTCTGACTAAGGAACTTGTGGAGCCAGTAACCCAAGATTCCAGCCACACAGAATGCAGTGATGAGAACTCAAATAGTTCTCCCCGCCACCCCCACCAATCCCCAAACACACACACACACACACACAATGGTGATGAGTGTGAAAGGAATGCCTTGGGCATTGTGGGGATGCTTTATGGAGCTGATGTAGGGTGGTGCCAACCTGGTGCGTCATGTGTCAGCCAGGGTGCACACCCTCAAGTGAAGTAAATGTGGCCATGGGGAGGCCATTCCTGGCATCCCGGACAGCAATGTGGTCAGGTGCTGATTCATGTGCAGTATCAGTTGATTGTGGAGAAGGTTGGTGTTGTTGTTGATGATGCTGATGTGTTTAGTGATGATGGTGTTGGGGCTGATCGTGATGGGGTTCTGAGGACCAAGGTGAGATTTTGTCAAGGGCACCAATGCTGCTGGAATAGATGACAGGTGAGGTTCAGATGAAAGAAGTGCCCTGTCAATGGTGAGAGAGGTTGCTCCAAGGAGGTGACAGTGAATACAGAGTTCACTGCAAACACTTCCAAAGTACATACATCTCAAAAGTCTCTTCCAAATCCTGAAGGGTTGAACTTCTGACATTGGAAAGTGAATAGCTGTGAAATGGTAACTTTTATGCCACTTCTGCCACTGTCAACTAGCCAAAGTATAGAGAGTAACTGAGAACACAACTCCACTTACCTGGCATGTTCTTCAAGGGATGGCAAACCCGTCAAAAGGTTGATAAAATTGTAATTGCCTGATTTAAATCCTCTTTACTATCATTCAAAAACCATCTAACTATCTTAATTGGCTGGCCCACCACTTGCTGTCGGGTCTGGAATCTACATGCAGACCTGACAGTTGCGAAACTGACATAGAGGCAGGTTTAAGATCAACAGGATAACTAAAGATAGGGTAGGGCCTATTAAAGACCATGGGGCTAGTTTTTCCACTTTTCTTGCATGCTTAACGCCCACTTAACTTCCATTTTACCGCTGAAATGATGTATAGTGCCCAGATATTGCCCAATTAGCCACAAAATGGAAACTGGAGGGCATTTTTCAGACACTTATTGCCGAGCGTTACTTTCCCCATGTGAGTAACGCCAGGAAAAAATAATAACGCCGGGAAAAAATAATACCGCCCGCCCACTTTTTTGGGGTGGAATCATCAGAATGGGAAAAATCAACGCCTATAATATCGCCCAGCGTTAGTTGCTGCATGCAATTAACGCCAAGATTCAATAATACCAACCGCCCACTTTTTATGTCGGAAAGATCACATTTGCAGAAACTAACGCCCAGGAGATCGCCCAGCATCAATTTCACCACCTCGCACACATATCACCAACAATATCGCTTGCCCAAAAAAACGCCCAGAAAAAGTGGAACTAAACACAACTAATCACTGTGTTATGGACGCCATGATCGACATCACATATTGCATCATTTAAAAGGCTGCTCTGCTTCAACCTCTGGGGAGTTCGGATGTACTCTGGAGGTCTTTGGCGATGATGCGAACATCTGTACAAACATCTTTATCATACTGTGAATGATTGGAATTTAATAGGTGTCTTCGTTTGGTGTTATGTATGGAGAAAGAGTCAGACTGAACACTGTGAGCTCAAAGTAACATGTGACCTTAGTCTTTTATTGCAGGTCCCCAGAGTGCCTGTCCAGCCTGTGAGGCCTCCTTAAATATCTGTGCTCCCAAGGGATTATGGGATCCCTTAGGACTCCAGGGGTTGAGCCCTCTGGTGGCTGTACAGAGTAAATACAAGTTTACATATATAACAATACTTCCCCCCAAAGTCAATAGTGTAACTATTTACAATGTGAGTCGATTTGGGGCCCTTCTTGCCCTGGTTGATTGTCTCGGTGTGAAAGCTGGTATTGTTGAATCATTTGTTGAGCCCTCGCTGGGTTGCTGTGCAGCTGGCCTTGCTGGGCTGCCTGGTGTGTTGGGCCCTGGTGGGCTGTTGTGGATGATGGGTTCTGCTTCGTGGTCAACCATGGTGCCGGTTGCCATTGATGTGTATGTAGGAGATCAAATAAGGTAGGGTCCAAGGTGGGTTGCTCAGGATAGTCCGTGAATCTGAGTTTGATTTGGTCCAAGTGTTTCCGGTGAATGAATCCATTTGAAAGTTTGACCCGAGACACTGTGTTCCCCTCTTCGGCCACGACAGTGCCAGAAAGCAACTTGGGACCTTATCCATAATTCAATATAAATACAGGATTATTGATTTCAATCTCGCGTGACACATTTGCGCTATCATGGTATGTAATTTGTTGAAGCCGTCTGCTCCCTACTGTTCATGTAGATCAGGGTGAACTAACGAGAGCCTTGTCTTAAGTACTCTTTTCATGAGCAGTTCAGCAGGTGGGATCCCAGTGAGCGAGTGGGGTCTCGTGCGGTAGCTAAGCAGGACCTGGGATAGGCGAGTCTGCAGTGAGCCTTCAGTTACCCTCTTCAAGCCTTGCTTGATGGTTTGCACTACTCTCTCTGCCTGACCATTGGACGCTGGTTTAAACGGGGCAGATGTGACAAGTTTGATCCCGTTGCGGGTCATGAATTCTTTGAACTCAGCACTGGTAAAACATGGCCCGTTGTCACTCACCAGGACATCGGGTAGGCCATGTATGGCAAACATGGCCCGCAGGCTTTCAGTAGTGGCAGCGAACATGCTAGCCGACATTATCTCACATTCAATCCACTTGGAGTATGCGTCTACAACCACAAGGAACATTTTACCCAAGAACGGGCCTGCATAGTTGACGTGTACTCTGGACCACTGTTTGGAGGGCCAAGACCATAAACTTAGCGGCGCCCCCCTGGGTACATTGTTTAACTGTGAGCATTTATTACATCTGTGAACACAGGACTCTAAGTCCACATCGATACCGGGCCACCACACGTGGGATCTGATTATCGCTTTCATCATTACGATGCCTGGGTGGGTACTATGGAGGTCATTGATGAAGGTGTCTCTGAACTTGGGAACCATTACTCGATTGCCCCACAGAAGGCAATCTTTGCGCCGCTGGAATGACTGCATTTCCACTGGGACACTGGACGAGCTCCCGTGAAGCACATAGCTTTTGACTAGAGATAATAAGGGGTTCTGGCTCGTCCAAGTTTTTGGCAGTGACCGGTGATTGCTCACTCTCAAATGCTTCCATAACTTTGGCTAAATCTGCGGGCTGCATCATTTCCACCCCTGTGTGGGCAATGGCAGCCTACTGAGAGCATCGGTGCAATTTTCTGTGCCTGGCCTGTGGCGGATGGCATAGTTTTATGCAGACAACCTGAGCGCCCATCTATGGATGCGGGCTGATGCATTGGTATTTATACCTTTACTCTCGGAAAACAGGAATATTAGTGGCTTATGGTCAGTTTCTAATTCTAATTTTAGCTCAAACAGGTATTGATGCATTTTCTTTACCAATCATGATGTAGGCTCTCACAGCCTTAGACAGACTCCTGGATACATTAGCAACCAGTTGCAGTTTCCCAAAATCATTAGCTTGTTGCAATACACACCCGACGACATATGACGATGCATCACATGCTAGTACCAAACGTTTACCTGGATCATACAACACAAGCAATTTGTTTGAGCCGAACAATTTTCTTGTTTTTACAAAGGCATTTTCTTGGCTTTTGCCCCAAACCCATTCATCCCCTTTTCGTAGTAAGACATGCAGTGGTTCTAACAGGGTGCTGAGACCCGCTAAGAAGTTACCAAAGTAGTTCAGGAGTCCCAGAAACGATCGCAGCTGCGTCACATTCTGTGGCCTCGGTGCTTTCTCAATTGCCTCCGTCTTCACGTTGGTGGGCCTGATGCCATCCGCTGCAATCCTCCTTCCCAAGAACTCCACTTCAGATGTAAGGAAAACGCACTTTGAGCGTTTTAACCTGAGCCCCACGCGGTTGAGTCAACTAAGAACCTCCTCCAGATTCTGCAGATGCTCGACTGTGTCCCGACCTGTGAACAAGATATCATCCTGGAAGACCACGGTGTGCAGGACTGACTTCAGTAAGCTTTCCATGTTTCTCTGGAATATCGCCGCCGCTGATCGAATTCCAAACGGGCATCTGTTATAAATAAAAAGACCTTTGTGCATGTTGATGCAGGTGAGGTCCTTCGATGATTCTTCCAGTTCCTGCATCATGTAGGCTGAAGTCAGATCCAGCTTCGTGAACTACTTTCCTCCCGCCAGCGTTGCAAAGAGGCATCGGCCTTTGGTAGTGGGTATTGGTCCTGCTGGGAGAAACGATTGATAGTTACTTTTTTAATCACCACAGATTCTGATGGTGCCTTCTCCCTTGAGGACTGAGAGAATAGGACTGGCCCACTCATTGAATTCGATCCGTGAAATGATGTCCTCTCTTTGCAACCGGTCTAGCTCGATCTCTACCCTTTCTCTCATCATGTATGGTACTGCTCTCACCTTGTGATGGATGGGTCACACCCCCGGAATTAGGTGGATCTTCACTTTTGCTCCTTGGATTTTCCCGATGCCTGGTTCGAACAGCGAAGGAAATTAGTTTAAGACCTGGGCACACGAAATGTCATCAGCGGGCGATAGCGCTCGGACGTTGTCCCAGTTCCAGTGTATCTTTCCCAGCCAGCTCCTGCCAAGCAGCGTGGGACCATAGCCCAGTACCACCCAGAGTAGTAGCTTGTGCACCGTTCCATCGTAGGAGACCTTTACGGTAGCACTGCCGATTACAGGAATCAGTTCTTTTGTGTAATTTCTTAGTTTCGTGCGAACTGGATTTAAGACTGGCCTTGAGGCCTTGTTGCACCACAATCTTTCATCTTTCAAAAGTCTTGTTGCCCATGATGGACTGGCTCGTGCCCGTCTCCAGCTCTATTGACACTGGGAGTCCATTTAGTTCAACATTCAGCATTATCGGGGGACAATTCGTGGTGAATGTGTGCACCCCATGTACCTCTGCCTCCTCGGTCTGAGGCTCTGGTTCATTGTGATCCTCCATGGATCTGTCCTCCTCTGCAACATGGTGGTTTGCAGGTTTAGCAGGGTTTTCAGCTCGCCTGCACATACGTTGTTCCACAGCCCTTGCAAACATATCCTTTGAATCGGCATGAATGGAAACGATGATCACCCCCGCAGCGCCAACAAGGTGTTAATGGCCTTGCATTCAACACCCTTGATGGTGGACTCTCAGACGTCTGCGGACGTGCAGCTGCAGGCATGTGCGACCTGCCCTGTACGTTACAATTTGAAAACAACATCACTTTGTTTGCCGTTCTTGTAGCAGCACTTGGGTGTTGAGAGATTCGCTTCGTATTGTCACTGGTGGCAATAAACACCTGGGCTATCGCTATGGCCTTACTCAAGTTTGGGATCTCTGCAGTCAAAAGTTTGCAAAGTATGGTTTCATGGCCAATGCCAAGCACGAAAAAGTCTCTGAGCATGTGCTCCAAATGTCCTTCAAATTCGCAACGTCCTGCAAGATGTCTTAGCTCGACGACATAACTCGCCACTTCCTGGCCTTCAGACCTTTTGTAGGTGTAGGACCGGTACCTCGCCATCAGAACGCTTTTTTTCACGCTCAAATGCTCTCAGACCAGTGTGCACAAATCATCATACGATTTCTCTGTGGGTTTCGCTGGAGTGAGCAGATTCTTCATGAGGCCATACGTTGGTGCCCCACAGACAGTGAGGAAGATTGCCCTTCGTTGGAAGCATTCTCTTCCCCATCTAGCTCGTTGGCCATGAAGTATTGGTTGAGTCGCTCCACAAAAGATCCCCAATCATCTCCCTCTGAAAATTTCTTCAGGATGCCCACTGTTCTCTGCATCTTTGGGTTCACTATCTGTATCTCATCACCAGTTGTTATGTATGGAGAAAGAGTCAGACTGAACACTGTAAGCTCAAAGTAACGTGTTACCGTAGTCTTTTATTGCAGGTCTCCAGAATGCTTCTCCAACCTATGAGGCCGTCCTTAAATACCAGTGCTCCCAAGGGATTATAGGATCCCTTGGGACTCCAGGGGATGAGCCCTCTGGTGGCTGTACAGAGTAAATACAAGTTTACATATATAACAGTCGGGACATTCATTCTTTGTTACCAATCGGTGGAAAACAGAGAGCTATTGCAATGGGGTCTGTCCTTTCCGACCCTCTCTTGGTGACCAATTACATGCTGCAGACTCGAGATGGCCAAAGGTACGCTCCACAGCATTATGTGCCCAATGTAAGATGTGCCAGATTGATAAGGAGGACCAGAAGTTACAACCCCCGCAAGTACAGGGAGAAGCGGTCTTACCTCAACTTGCCCGACACCACCTGCCTTCGGAGACTGTGCTTCCACAAAGTGGTGATCACTGAGATATGCCAGCTCATAAGGGGAGATCTGCAGCCTGCCAGCACCATCAGTACTCCATTGAGGTCAAAGTCACCACAGCACTGTCGTTCTACGCGTCGGGTTTTTTCAGGCCTCAGCTGGCGACATTTGCGGACCTTCTCAGCATGCCACACATTGCTGCATTAGACAGGTCACTGAAGCCCTGTACACATGCAGGATAAACTTTATGAGCTTCCCTATGACCAGGGAGGTTCAGACTGAGAGGGCTTTAGGATTCTCCTGAATTGCTAACTTCCCCAAGGTGCAGGGAGCAATAGACTGTACACACATTGCGATGTGGGCACCTTTTCAGGATGCAGAGGTTTTCAGGAATCGCAACGGATTCCACTCCCTGAATGTGAAACTCACTATCAACACCAGCAAATTATTATGGCAGTGAATGCTAAATTTCCGGGTAGCATCCATGATGTTCACATCCTGCGTGAGAGCACTGTATCTGACTTGTTTAACAATCAGCCACAAGGTCAATGCTGGATGCTTGGTGACAAAGGATACGGACTCGCCACCTGGCTGATGACCCCCCTGCGTGACACCCGCACCGAAGCCAAGAGGTGATACATTGAGAGCCATAGAGCCACTCGCAATATCGTGGAGAAAACGATTGGAGTATTAAGCAACGCTTTAGATGCCTGGACCACTCAGGAGGCGAGCTCCAATACCACCCTGAGCTATCAGGAGGGGACAAGAATTGCCTGAAGAGTCTGACAGTCCACCTCACGAGAGAGAGGAAGAGGAGGACAAGGAGGTGGAAGCTGACATCGGCCCAGACAATCAGGCTGACGCTGAAGCCATTCCCCCGCCCACCTGTAGACCGCATGAAAGGGCCCATGGTTCGTTCAGCCTGACTGCCTGCCTCTCTTCCGCGCCAACATCCGGGCCAGGGTGTCCCTAGAGATGGAGCACGCGGTGTCCACCGGTACACTCGCGGCCTTCCGCGAGAGGTGGGCACCAGAGGGACTGGAGTGCATTATTACCCCCTGCAACCAAATTTTAATTGATTTTATTTGTTTTAAAGTCTAATTTATTTTAAATGTCGGTTTTAGTGTCCCCTTTTATAGGGGGCACTTGTAAAATATGGAATTTTAATGCCCTAAAAAAAAACACAAAAAAAATCTACAAAAAATACAAAAAAACAAAAAACAAAAAAAGGGCCTTGGGAAATATTTGGAGTGTCCCCCAGATCGGGGGGCATGTGATTTAATGTTTATGTTTGCCCCCAAAAGAGTTGAAAGGGCCCGTGGTGGCATGATAGCTGCAAGACTCTTACATCAGAAGCTCATCAATGAGTGATTTGCCTGAAAGAATGTTGGTGGTATTTACAAAGCTGGAACACTGTTTAGTGTGCAGGTGATACAGCAGTGGTGGGCATCACCTTGGTGACAGTTAAAATTTAAGTTGATTGAAGTTAAGTGTAATTATATCCTTTGATGTTAAGGAATCACCAGCATGTAACGGTGCAGCTATCTGAGCCAATGTGCAGCAAGGTCTTGTTAAATAAAAAAACATTTAAACTGATCATTTGTCTGAAATCATAAGTATTTTTGTAAAAACCACCTCTTCCCACCGCCCCCCCGCACCCTCCCTCCCGCGCCCCGCTTCTCCTCCCCACCTCTATTCCTTCCCCTTCCCCTCCTGACTCCAAGCTGCCTGGCCGAGGAGCTCCTCAGGTAATGCTTCATTGGGGCATGGGGAGGGGGGGTGGTGACGGCCGAAGCGCTGCTTGGACGGATACGGGAGAGGATGTTGCAAGATGTTACTCCTGGCTCTCATGTGTCGTTGGCAATGGGGATGCTGCACCTTGGGATGCAATGCCGCGCTCCAGGACCACAGGGAGCCCTCTGCCACCAATGTTCCTGGCTACCAGCTCCAGGGCTTCCTCCATCCCTTCCATGTTATATCTTATTTGTTGGTTAAAAACTTGGTGCCAACTATGTTCTCGGTGCTTAGTAGGCTTTTTGCTGCACGTGAATCACCCTCGTGCCTCCCACAACAGCCAAACAAGCACACACCACAGCCACACACACTTTCAGTCCCTCTCAGCTCCCCCTTTCTCTGTCTCCTCTTCTGCGCATGTCATGATGACCCTTGACCTCCTGAATCACGGGAATCGAGCGTTGCCATGCCGTTGCTAAGGACAGCGACACTTTACGGCAGAAGGTCAGAGAGATTTAATGCTGCTGCCCATTTCATATCACTCATGGTAATGCCCAATTTCAAAAATGGAGATTAGGGACTTTGAAAATGGGTGAGAAGCCAGTGATCTGAAAACCCGTTTTTACCGCCCACGCCAGAAATACCGCCCATTTTTGGGCGATCTGCACAAAAGTGTAAAATCTAGCCCCATAAAGGTAATCTATGTGTGGAGGTGGAAGACATGGTATGGTTCTTAATGAATACTTTGTGTCTGTTTTCACAACAGAGAGGGGCGATGCAGGCATTGCAATCAAGGAGGAGTGTAAAATATTAGATGAAATAAACATAGTGAGAGAGGAAGTATTAAGGGTTTTGGCATCTTTGAAAGTGGATAAATAACCCAGGCCCAGATGGAATGTATCCCAGGCTGTTAAGGGAAGCAAGAGAGGAAATAACAGATGCTCACCATCATTTTCCAATCCTCTCCAGCTACAGGTGTGGTGCCAGAGCATTGGAGGACTGCTAACATTGTACCATTGTTTAAAAGGGGAGAAAGGGATAGACCGGGTAATTACAGGCCAATCAGCCTAACCTCAGCGGTGGGAAAATTATTGGAAAAAATTCTGAGGGTCAGGATAAATCTTCATTTGGAAAGACACAAATTAATCAAGGACAGTCATCATGGATTTGTTAAGGGAAGTTCATGTCTGACTAACTTGATTGAATTTTTTGAAAAGGTAACGAAGAGGGTCGATGAGGGTAGTGCATTTGATTGATGTAGTCTATTTGGATTATAGCAAGGCTTTTGATAAGTTCCTACATGGTAGACAAAAGTAAAAACTCATGGGATCCAAGGCAAAGTAGCACATTGGATCCAAAATTGGCTCAGAGACAGGAAGCAAAGGGTAATGGTTGATGGGTGTTTTGTGAATGGAAGGTTGTTTCCAGTGGGGTTCTGCAAGGCTCAGTACCAGGTTGCTTGCTTTTTGTGGTACATATCAATGATTTAACTTGAATGTATCGGCTCTGATTAAGAAGTTTGCAGATGATACAAAAATTGGGTGTGTGGTTGATAATGAAGAAAAAAGCTGTAGCCTGCAGAAAGATATGAATGAACTGATCTGGTGGGTAGAACAGTGGCAAATGGAATTCAATCCGGAGAAGTGTGAGGTAATGTATTTGGGGAGGGCTAACAAAGCAAGGGAATACACAATAAATGGTAGGACACTTAGAAGTGCAGAGGAACAAAGGGACCTTGGAGTGCATGTCCACAGATCCCTGAAGGTAGTGGGCAAGGTAGGTAAAATGGTTAAGAAGGCATATGGAATACTTGACTTTATTAGCCAAGGCATAGAACACAAGAGCAGGGAGGTTATGTTTAAACTATATAAAACACTAGTTAGGCCACAGCTTGAGTATAGCATGCAGTTCTGGTCCCACATTACAGAAAAGATGTGATTGCATGAGAGAGGGTACAGAGGAGATTTACAAAGATGTTGCCTGGACTGGAGAATTTTATCTATGAGGGAGGATTGGATAGGCTGGGATTGTTTTCTTTCGAACAGAAGAGGCTGAGGGGAGACCTTGCTGAGGGGAGTCCTTATTAAGGTGTATAAAATTATGAGGGGCCTAGATAGGGTGGATAGGAAGGATCTATTTCCCTTCGCAGAGCGGTCAACAACCAGGGGGCATAGATTTCAAGTACTTGGTAGAAACATAAAAACATAGAAACATAGAAATTTACAGCGCAGAAAAAGGCCATTTCGGCCCATCGTCTCCGCGTCGGCTGACAAAGAGCCACACGGCTCTTGGTCAGCAGCCCTGAAGGTTACGTATAAACCTATGAACAATGAACAATGGCGGACAAGTAAAGAGCATCCGGCCCAACCAGTCCACCTCACACAACTGCGATACCCCTTGTATCGCAACATTTTACACTCCACCCCACCCGGAGCCATGCGATCTCCTGGGAGAGGCAAAAAAACAGATAAAAACCCAGGCCAATTGGGGAAAAAATCGGGAAAATTCCTCTCTGACCCATCCAGCCAATCAAAACTAGTCCAAGAGACCATTATGGCCATGGTAGATTTGCTGAAGTACTTACCATCGTATCTGCACCAGCCAACAACAGGTTATCCAGTCTAATCCTACTTACCAGCTCTAGGTCCATAACCCTGCAGGTTACGGCACTTCAAGTGCCCATCCAAGCACCTTTTAAATGTGGTGAGCGTTTCTGCCTCTACTGCAAGACAGTGAGTTCCAGACCCCCACAACCCTCTGCTTGAAGAAGCTTCCCCTCAAATCCCCTCCAAACCTTCCACCAACCACCTTAAAACTATGCCCCCTTGTAATTGACCCCTCCACAAAGGGAACTAGGCCCTTGCTATCCAGTACATCCAGGCCCCTCAAAATTTTATACACCGCAATTAGGTCTCCCCTCAGCCTTCTCTGTTCCAAGGAGATCAAACCCGGCCTATCCAATCTGTCCTCATAGCTATGATTCTCCATTCCAGACAGCATCCTAGTGAATCTCCTCTGCATCCTCTCCAGTGCAATCACGTCCTTCCTATAATATGGCGACAAGAACTGCACGCAGTATTCCAGCTGTGGCCGGAAGCGGGAGTTAAAGAGTTAAACATGTTTTAGGTTAGGAAAGCAAAAACACAATTTGCTGATGTGGCAAAATTGGCAGGTGCAACTGTAGGACAATGGTGCAATTCCTGTTATTCAGAGCTAATGTCATAGACCTACAAAGTGGCTTCTGGTTGTTATTCAGAACTAAGAAATAGATTCCTGTTAGTGGCAGGAGACAGGATACAGGCTACATATGTTCATACCCAAGGAGGATGTGAAACAATTAGCAAAGTTGAAATTGAACAATCTGCAACAAAGCGGAAATAATTGTGACGCGGTAGAAAGACTGACCAATGATAATGTAAATGATGACTTTGCAAAGAATTCTGTGTAAAAGAAGCAGCTCCTAAAGTGTTAGACGAGAATGGTTGGGAAAACACCCAGTTAAGGAACTGGTGTAGACCGTGTCTCCCTTGATCAAGCAATTAACAATTCTTTTCTCCACAACAGGCCTGTGTTGAGTGTCTTTGTCATACTCCACATCAGGCCCAACCAGTGTATTAAACAATTTAAGCATAACCTCCCTGCTCTTGTATTCTATGCTTCAGCCAATAAAGGCAAGCATTCCATATGTCTCCTTAACCCCTTATCCACCTGGCCTGATAATTTCAGGGAACTGTGGACAAGCACTCCAAGGTCCCTTTGTTTATCTATACTTCTAAGTGGTTTACCATTTAAATATATACCCTTTCCTTATTAGCCCTCTCCAAGTGCATTACCTCACACTTCTCCAAATTAAATTCAATCTGCCACTGTTCTGCCCACCTGACCAGTAGATTGATATCCTCCTGCAGTCCATGACATTCCTCCTCATTATCAACCACACAGCCAATTTTAGTGTCATCTGAAAACTTTTTAATCATACCCCCATATTCAAATCTAGATCATTGATGTATACCACAAAAAGCAAAGGACCCAGTACTGAGCCCTGTGGAACCCCACTGGAAACATCCTTCCAGTCACAAAAACATCCATCAACCATTACCCTTTGCTTCCTACCTCTAAGCCAGTTTTGGATACAACTTGCCACTTTGCCCTGGATCCCATGGGCTTTTACCTTCGTGACCAGTCTGCCATGTGGGACCTTATCAAAAGCTTTGCTGAAGTCCATACACACTACATGGTACTCATCGACCCTCCTGGTTACCTCCTCAAAAAATTCAATTAGGTTAGTCAAACACGATCTTCCCTTAACAAATCAGTGCTGACAGTCCCTAATTAATCCTTGCCTTCCTAAATGTAGATTTATCCTGTCCTTCAGGACTTTTTCCAATAATTTTACCACCACTGAGGTTAGGCTGACAGGACTATATATACTCTGTCTATCCCTTTCTCCCTTCTTAAACATGGGTACCATATTAGCAGTCCTCCAGTCCTCCAGTACCATGCCTGAATCCAACAAGGATTGGAAAATGATGGTCAAGACCTTTGATATTTCCTCTTTTACTTCGCTCAAAAGCTTGGGATACATTTCATCCAGGTCTGGGGACTTATCCACTTTCAAAGCTGCTAAACCCCTTAATACATTCTCTCTCACTATGTTTATTTCATCCAGAATTTCACACTCCTCCTCAATAGCAGTATCTGCATTGCCCCTTTCCTTTGTGAAAACAGACGCAAAATATTCATTAAGAATCATACCCACATCTTCCGCCTCCACACACACATTACTCTCATGGTCGCTAATAGACCCGACCTTTTCTTTAATTATCCTCTTGCTCTTAATATATTTCCTTGATTTTACTTGCCAAGAATTTTTCATGCTCTCTCTTAGCAGTCCTAAAATCCTTTTTAATTTCACCTCTGAACTTTCTATATTCGTCCAGAGCTTCTGCAGTATTTAGCCGTCAGTATGTCACTAAGGAGGTGGTACTCAGTAAGATAATGGGACTAAAGGCAGATAAACCCCCTGGACCTGATGGCTTGTGTTATGCATGTAAACCTGTAAATGCCATGCCTAACCACCAGAGGGCTTATCCCCTGGAGTCCCAAGGGATCCCACAACCACCTGTATATAAGGAGGCCTCACAGGCTGGAGAGGCACTCTGAGATCTGTAATAAAGGACTATGGTCACACCTTACTTTGAGCTTGCAGTATGTGATCTGACTCTTTATTCAAGTCTTAACAACTGGCGACGAGATACAAATGACGAACCCCACCGCAACAATGCAGAGAACGGTGGGCATCCTGGAGAAATTTTCAGAGGGAGATGATTGGGAAACCTTCATGAAGCGACTCGACCAATACTTTGTGGCCAACGAGCTGGAAGGAGAAGTGAACACTGCCAAACGAAGGGCGATCCTCCTCACTTTTGCAGGGCACCAACGTATGGCCTCATGAAAAATCTGCTCGCTCCAGCGAAACCCACAGACAAGTCATACGATGAGTTATGCACACTGGTCCAGGAGCATCTAAACCCGAAGGAAAACATTCTGATGGCGAGCTATCGATTCTACATGTAAAGAGATCTGAAGGCCAAGAAATGGCGAGCTACGTCGTGGAGCTAAGGCGACTTGCAGGGCATTGTGAATTTGAAGGACACTTGGAGCACATTCTCAGGGACTTTTTTGTACTTGGCATTGGTCATGAAGTAATACTTCGCAAACTTTTGAATGTAGAGATCCCAAACTTGAGTAAAGCCATAGCGATAGCCATGGCGTTTATTGCCACCAGTGCCAATACCAAACAAATTTCCCAGCACACTAGTGCTGCTGCAAGTACTGTGAACAAAGTAACATTATTTTCAAATCGAAAGGTACAGGGCAAGAATTACACGCCTGCAGCTGCACGTCCGCAGATGACTCAGAGTCCACCATCAAGGGTGGTAAATACAAGGCCATTAACACCTTGTTGATGCTGCGGGGATGATCATCATTTCCATTTATGCCGCTTCAAAGGATACGTTTGCAAGGGCTTTGGAACAATGGAACACCTCCAACATATGTGCAGGCAAGCTGTAAATCCTGCTAATCCTGCAAACCACCATGTTGCAAAGGAAGACAGATCCACGGTGGATCACGATGAACCAGAGCCTCAGACCGAGGAGGCAGAGGCACACATTTAACACAAACTGTCCCCCAGTAATGTTGAAGATTGAATTAAATGCACTCCCAGTGTCCATGGAGCTGAACACGGGCGCAAGCCAGTCTATAATGAGCAAAAATACTTTCGATAAATTGTGGTGCAACAAGGCCTCAAGGCCAGTCCTGACTCCCATTCGTACTAAACTGAGAACGTACACAAAGGACCTGATTCCCATAATCGGCAATGCTAATGTAAAGGTCTCCTACAATGGAGCGGTGCACGAGTTACCACTCTGGGTGGTACCGGGCGATGGCCCTATGCTGTTCAGCAGGAGTTGGCTGGGAAAGATACGCTGGAAATGGGACGATGTCCGAGCGCTTTCGTCCGTTGACGATACCTCGTGTGCCCAGGTCCTAAACAAGTTCCCCTCGCAGTTTGAACCAGGCATCGGGAAGTTCCAAGGAGTGAAAGTGCAGCTCCATTTAATTCCGGGGGCGTGACCCATCCATCACAAGGCGAGAGAGGTACCTTACATGATGAGAGAGAGGTGGAGATCGAACTGGACAGGCTGCAACGAGAAGGCATCATTTCGCCGATCGAATTCAATCGAGTCCGATTGTTCCAGTCCTCAAGGGAGACGGCACCGTCAGAATCTATGGTGATTATAAAGTAACTATCAATCGTTTCTCACTGCAGGATCAATACCCGCTACCGAAGGCAGATGATCTATTTGCGACGCTGGCGGGTGGGAAAATGTTCACGAAGCTCGGCCTACATGACGCAGGAGCTGGAGGAATCATCGAAAGGCCTCACCTGCATCAACACGCACAAAGGTCTCTTCATTTACAACAGATGCTCATTTGGGATTCGATCAACTGTGGCGATATTCCAGAGGAACATGGAAAGCTTGCTGAAGTCGGTCCCACACACCGTGGTCTTCCAGGACGACATCTTGGTTACAGGTCGGGACACTGTCGAGCACCTGCAGAACCTGGAGGAGGTTCTTAGTCGGCTTAATCGTGCGGATTTCAGGCTAAAACGCTCGAAGTGCATTTTCCTGGCGTCTGAAGTGGAGTTCCTGGGGAGAAGAATCGCGATGGGTGGCATCAGGCCCACCAATTCAAAGACGGAGGCAATCAAGAATGCACCGAGACCACAGAACGTGACGGAGCTGCGGTCGTTTCTAAGATTCCTGAACTGTTTTGGTAACTTCTTACCAGGTTTTAGCACATTGTTGGAATCCCTGCACTCTTCACTGAGTAAAGCAGATGAATGGGTATGGGGTAAAAGCCAAGAAAATGTCTTTGAGAAAGCTAGGAAACTGTTATGTTCAAACAAATTGCTTGTGTTGTACGATTCATGTAAACATTTGGTACTAGCATGTGATGCGTTGTCGTACAGAGTCAGGTGTGTATTGCAACAAGCTAATGAATCTGGAAAATTGCAACCGGTTGCTTATGCATCCAGAAGTCTGTTTAAGGCCGAGAGGGCCTACAGAATGATTGAAAAAGAAGTGTTTGCGTGTGTTTACAGGGTAAAGAAAATGCATCAATATCTGGTCGGGCTCAAATTTGAATTGGAAACCGACCATAAGCCGCTTATATCCCTCTTTTCTGAAAGCAAGGGGATAAATACGAATGCATCGGCCCGCATCCAGAGATGAGCGCTCACGTTGTCCGCATACAACTATACCATCCGCCACAGGTCAGGCACAGGAAACTGCACCAATGCTCTCAGTAGGCTGCCATTGCCCACCATGGGCGTGGAAATGGCACAGCCCGCAGATCTAGCCATGGTTATGGAAGCATTTGAGAGTGAGCAATCACCCGTCACATGTTTACAGTTAAGCAATGCACCCAGAGAGGTGCCACTAAGTTTATGGTCCTGGCCCTCCAAACCATGGTCCAGGGTCCATGTCGACTATGCAGGCCCATTCTTGGGAAAAATGTTCTTAGTGGTTGTAGATGCATACTCCACATGGATTGAATGTGTGATAATGTCGGCAAGCACGTCCGCTGCCACCATTGAAAGCCTACGGGCCATGTTTGCCACGCACAGCCTGCCTGATGTCCTTGTAAGTGACAATGTGTCGTGCTTTACCAGTGCAGAGTTCAAGAGTTCATGGCTCGCAATGGGATCAAACATGTCACATCTGCCCCATTTAAACCAGCGTCCAACGGTCAAGCAGAGCTTGAAAAGGGTAACTGAAGGCTCACTGCAGACTCGCTTATCCCGAGTCCTGCTTAGTTAACGCACAAGACCGCACTTTCTCACTGGGGTCCCTCCCCGCTCATGAAAAGGGCACTTAAGACAAGGCTCTCGTTAGTACACCCTGATCTACACGAACAGATAGAGAGCAGGCGGCTTCAACAGAATACATATCATGATCGCGCAAATGTGTCACGCGAAATTGAGATAAATGATCCTGTATTTGTGTTGAACTATGGACAAGGTACCATGTGGCTTCCTGGCACTGTGTTGGCCAAAGAGGGGAGTAGGGAGTTTGTGGTCAAACTGTCAAATGGACTCACCTGCAGGAAATAATTGGACCAAACCAAACTCAGGTTCACGGACTATCCAGAACAACCCACAATAGTCTCCACCTTTTTCGACCCTCCAACACACACACAAGTGGCAACCGACCCAGCAGTTGACCACAAAGCAGAACCTATCACCCGCAGCAGCCCAGCAGGACTCACCACCCCCAGCAGCCCAGTTACACTATTTTTTTTTTTTGGGGGGGGGGGGGAGTGTTGTTAGGTATGTAAACCTGTAAATACCATGTCTAACCACCAGAGGGCTTATCCCCTGGAGTCCCAAGGGATCCCACAATCCCTTGGGAACACCTGTATATAAGAAGGCCTCACAGGCTGGAGAGGCACTCTGAGATCTGTAATAAAGGACTATGGTCACACCTTACTTTGAGCTTGCGGTATCTGGTCTGACTCTTTATTTAAGACTTAACAGCTTGCAAGAGAACTAGCAGCAGGGATAGTAGATGCATTGGTTGTAATTTAACAAAATTCCCTGGATTCTGGTGAGGTCCCAGTAGATTGGAAAACTGCAAATGTAACGTCCTATTTAAAAAAGGAGGCAGACAAAAAGCAGGAAACTACAGACCAATTAACCTACCATCTGTGGTTGGGAAAATGTTATAGGCCATTATTAAAGAAGCACTAGCAGGACATTTGGATAACCATAATTCGGTCAGGCAGAGTCAGCATGGATTTATGAAGGGAAGTCATGTTTTACAAATTTGCTGGAATTCTTTGAGGATGTAACAAAGAGGGTGGATATAGGGGAACCAGTGGATTTGATGTATTTGGACTTACAGAAGGCATTTGACAAGCTGCCACATAAAAGGTTATTGCGCAAGTTAAAAGTTCACGGTGTTGGGGGTAACATATTAGCATGGATAGAAGATTGGTTAATGAACAGAAAACAGAGAGTCGGGATAAATGGTTCATTTCCAGTTCCCTGTGGCCAAATTACTTCTCAACTTAGCAAAGTTAGTGTTTCCCCGATTTGGGACTTTCATTCCTGGTCTATCCTTGTCCCTATCCATAACTACCTTGAATCTGACTGAATTATGGTCACTGGCACACAAGTGCTCTCCCACTAATACCCCTTCCAACTGCCCAGCTTCATTCCCCAAAACTAAATCCAGAACGGACCCCTCCCATGTTGGGCTTATTACATACTGAACATACTCACTAAATAAGTTCTCTTGAATGCATTTTAGGAATTCCACATCCTCTGTACCCTTCACACTATATTTGTCCCAATCAATATTAGGATAGTTGAAATCCCCTACTATTACTGCCCTATGGATTTTAGACTTCAGAGAAATGTGCCTACATATTAGTAGGAGGTTTAGAGGCAATTTGAGGGAATTTCTTTTCACCCAGAGGATGGTGGGGATCTGGAACTGACTGCCTGAAAAGGTAGTAGAGGCTGAATTCCCATATTGGACTGTTCGGTCACCTAAGAACTCACTTTTAGAGTGGAAAGAAGTCTTCCTCGATTCCGAGGGAATGGCTATGATGATGATGAGAGGCAGAAACCCCACTACATTTAAAAAGTGCCTGAATATGCACTTGAAGTGCCGTACACTACAAAGCTACAGACCAAGAGCTGGAAAGTGGGATTGGTCTGAATAACTCTGTTGGCTGGCTATGACACGAAGGGCCAAAATGGTTTCCTTCCGTGCTGTAAATTTCTATGATTCTATGATTCTAGAATGGGATCCCGACCTGCTGTCAATCAGGGCCATTTTGACAGCAGGCCCACCTCCAAACCTGAACTCATAGGGTTGGGAAGATTCTGGCCAACGTTTCAGGTCGATGACCATTGTCAGAACTGGAAAACATTAGATACGTAACAGGTTTTTAAGCAAGTGTAGGGCAGGGAAAGGAGGGACGGGAGGAAAGAACAAAAGTGAAGGTCTGTGATAGGGTGGAAGGTAGATGGGATTAGATGCCTTCCCCAACCATGCTTTATCTTTCCCCCACTGACAGATGGGATAGTCTGGGCAGCTAAGTTGTTTTTAATGCTAACTTTGGGATCAGCTGAAAAATATTATTGGGTTAATTTTCCACGGGGTTTCTGCTGCAACTTTGATGAAAGATCTATAGAAACCATGGGGAAACACAGGTTGATGTTGCTCCCTGCATTTTTCTTGGATTTGACAGGCGGTGAAGATCATGTCCATTGTGCCCCTTGGTTGGCGGAATCTACATTGCAATTCTAGAAGGAGCTCTTCAGCCATTGGTAGAAGGCAATTGAGGAGAATTCTTGCGATGGCTTTCCCTGAGGATACTCCTCTGTAATTACCGCAATCGGGCTTTTCACCTTTCACCTTTTCACCTTTTTTGAAGATGGTCACGATTACGGCGAGTCTGAGATCCCCTGGCATATTCTCCTCCTTCCAAATAAGAGAAATGAGTTCATGGATTTGCGCCAATAGTTCTTCTCCGCCATGCTTTAGGACTTCAGCTAATGCAGAGGAAACGGTGAAGAACCTTTTACACTGTTTCTCCAGGGCTTTCATGGATCTTCCAGCCAAGTTATGATGGACGATTGGGAAAACCACTGTGAAAATTCAAACCTGTGGGCTACATTTTTAGTTTGTCTTTCATCTCATTTAGCGGCCAGAGAGGGAGTTAATGGGAGCGTAAGAGTTGACCGACCCTGGAGTGTAGTGTGTAGTTTTCCCGACCGAAAATTCATTAAAGGCTCACCGGAGGCACAAACCAGTAGCGCCTTCTTCTTAGGCAGTCCTTCGGAGTCGAGGATGAGTTGCTTCCACACCAATATAAGTTTTCAGGCGACTGATGAAACCAATGCAGGCTCTACAATCTCTATCACATGTGAGGCAGGTGGTGGTTAAAGGGACTTGTGGGTGAGGTGCTTGGGTTGTTGTACACTCCTTCCGCTGTCGACACTTGGCTTCTGCGTGCTCCCGGCAAAGAGAGTCGAGGTGTTCCTCCTCCACTTTGGGCGGTTTTGGGCCAGGGATTCCCAGGTGTCAGTGGGGATGTTGCACTTTTTCAAGGAGGCTTTGAGGGTGTCCTTGAAATGTTTCCTCTACCCACCCAGGACTTGCTTGCATGTCGAAGCTCTGAGTACAGCGCTTGTTTTGGGAGTCTCGTAAAGGGCATGCAGACTATGTGGCCCATCCATCGGAGCTGATCAAGCGTGGTCAATGCTTTGATGCTGGAGATGTTAGCCTGAGTGAGAACACTGACATTGGTGTGCTTATCCTGCCAGTGGTTTTGCAGGATCTTGTGGAGGCAGTGCTGGTGGTACTTCTCCAGTGCTTTGAGGTGTCTGCTGTATATAGTCCATGTCTCTGAAGCATGTCGGAGGGCGGGTATCACTACTGCTCTGTAGACCATGAGCTTGGTGCCGGATTTGAGGCCCTGGTCTTCGAACACTTTCTTCCTCAGGCGACCGAAGGTTGCACTGGCACACTGAAGGCAGTGTTGGACTTTGTCTTCGAAGTCAGCCCTTGTTGACAGTAGGTTCCCAAGGTATGGAATGTGGTCCACGTTATCCAAGCCTCGTCATGGATCTTGATAATCGGGGAGCAGTGCTGTGTGGCGGGGGAAGTTTGGTAGAGAACCTTTGTCTTACAGATGTCTTACGGATGTTTAATGTAAGGTCCATACTCTCGAACGTTTCGGTGAAGGTGTTGACGATGGTTTGGAGCTTGGCCTCCAAGTGTCCGCAAACACAAGCATCATCTACATACTGTAATTCAATGACAGAGGATGGGACGATCTTGGATCTAGACTGGAGGTGACGGAGGTTGAACAATTTCTCATTTGTTCTGTAGATTAGCTCCACTCCAACGAGGAGCTTATTGAGGGTGAGATGGCGTACTGCAGCAAGGAAAATCGAGATGAGCGTTGGTGCAGTGAAACAACCTTGCTTGACCCCGGTCTGCACGTGTAATGGGTCTGTGGTGGATCCATTGGTCAGGATCACATCATGAAGCAAGCAGAGGATGGTGATAAACTTTTGAGGGCAGCCGAATTTGAGAAGGACACTCCATAATCCCTCACCATTGACAGTGTCGAAGGCCATTGTGAGGTTAAAGAAGGCCAGGTACAGAGGTTGATGCTGCTCCCTGCATTTTTCTTGGATTTGACGCACGGTGAAGATCATGTCCATTGTGCCCCTTTGTGGGCAGAATCCGCATTGCGACTCTGGGAGAAGATCTTCTGCTACTGACAGAGGCAATTGAGGACGACTCTTGCAATGACTGTCCTGAAGCAGACAGCAGGGAAACTCCTCTGTAATTACTGCAATCGGATTTGTCACTTTTCTTGAAGATGGTCATGATTACGGCATCTCTGATATCCCCTGGCATGCTCTCCTTCATCCAAATAAGAGAAATGAGTTCATGGATTCATGCCGATAGTATTTTTCCGCCATGCCTTAGTACTTCGGCTAATCCAGTGGAAACGATAAAGAACCTTTTACACTGTTTCTCCAGGGCTTTCATGGATCTTCCAGCCAGCTTATGGAGGATGATTGGGAAAACCATCATGAAAATTCAACCCTATGGGCTGGAATTTTGTTTTGCCTTTCATCTCATTTAGCGGCCTGAGGGGGAGTTAATGAGAGCGTAAGAGGTTACCAACTGGGAGCATAGCGTTTAGCGTCCCGACCGAAATTTCCTTAGAGGCTCACCGGGAGCTCACTGGCTGCTGACGATCACTCTAATCATGACATATTCCTGGTGCAACGCCCACGCTTGTGCCCCAGTCTGAAAATTAGGTATGGCCACCAAGAACAAGTCGGTACAGGCTTGCAGAGTCGTTAACTGGTGGCTACTTAAAGGGACGAGGAAGCGCTTTCCTCGGAGGTCACAGTCAGTGCAACGTTTACACACAGCACAGTGGTGAGCCTCCGAGTTTGCAGCAGCTGACAGAAATAAGAGTTCAGCTTGAGAAAGAGTGATTTTGTAAACTTTAACGGGTGCATTACTATGCCGCGCCTTTATGACTCGGTTTTTCCAGGGATGTGAATTGGAGTTCCATACATGCGCAATGGGTCCGCCAAATTTACCCCCCAGCTGTATTGTGCAAAGGCTGATTTAGTGCCCCTGTCAGCTCTTCAACCAATTCTGGCAAATTTCTGGGCGGTGGGCGCAAACGTTTTCAAGATGACAAAATTACTGCTCCGCCTGGGTTACCACCCCAAATAAGGGGTACATTTTATTGAGTCCCTGCCCCGATTCAATATCATATTCTTTGGAATTTCTGGCATGGTATCCTCTTCTACTGTAAATACAGACACAAAGTAATTATTCAACATGTCCACCATTTCCCCATAGTCATCCACAAAATCAACAGTTAGAGAAAAATCATTAAATAAAAGCAAAGGAAATTAAAAAGTATATGCTAGAAATCTACAATGAGTCAGTCAGCATCTGAATAAGAAAGATGAGTTAATACTTCAGATGGTAACTGTTATGTATTTAACCCCTTGTAACCTGCATGACACCTGACCACCAGAGGGCCCTCCTGTTGGAGTCCCAAGGGCTCCCAGCATCCTTTGGATGCACAGGATATAAGCAGGCCACCCACGAGGTACCTACATTCTGGAGTCTTATTAAAGGAGCTAAGGTCACGCTTGCTCATTGTACACAGTACTCAGTTTCATCCTTTATTATGAGTGTACCAATTAGCGACGAGGTAATGAACAACCACGCAAAAATGCAAAGAACAGTCGGTATCCTGGAGAAGTCCTCAGAAGGGGACGATTGTGAGGCCTTCGTGGAGAGACTCGACCAATACTTCGTGATCAATGAGCTGGAAGGAGACGAGAACGCTACCAAACGAAGGACAATCCTCCTAACTGTCTGTGGGGCAACAACATATGGCCTCGTGAAGAATCTCCTGGCCCCGGCAAAACCAACAAAGAAATCCTACAAAGAATTGTGTATGCTGGTCTGGGAGTACCTAAATCCTAAGGAAAGCATTTTGATGGCGAGATATCGGTTATACACGTGTCAACGATCGGAGGGCCAGGAAGTGGCGAGATATGTCGCCAAACTAAGGTGTCTCACAGGACATTGTGAGTTTGAAGGATTCCTAGAACAAATTCTCAGAGACTTTTTTTATACTGGGCATTGGACATGAGACAATCCTTCGCAAACTGTTGACTGTAGAAACTCCGAATCTAAGTAACGATAGCCCAGGCATTTATGTCCACCAGCGACAACACCAAGCAGATTTTGCAGAATAAAGAAGTTTCGGCCAGTACAGTGCCTAAAGTAACGTCGGTCTCGTGCAGAAATGTACATGGCAGAACGTACACGCCGGCAGCTGTGGCCTGACCTCAGTTGACCAAGAGTCCGCCATCAATCATTAATGCGAAGCAGTTAACACCTTGTTGGCGCTGCGGAGGTGATCATCGGCCCCATCAATGCCGCTTTAAGCACAATGCGTGCAATGGTTGCAGCACAATGGGACACCTCCAATGAATGTGCAGGCGAGCTGCAAACCCTGCAAACCCCGCAAACCCTGCAAACCCTGCAAACCACCACCTTGCAGAGGAAGATCGATCCACTGTGGATCAGAATGAATTGGAGACTCGTACTGAGGAGGCAGAAGTGTACGGGGTACGCACATTCACTACGAAATGTCCACCAATAATGTTGAAAGTTGAACTGAACGATATTCCAGTATCTATGGAACTGGACATGAGGGCAAGTCAGTCCATAATGAGTAAAAAGCCCTTCAACAAGCTGTGGGTCAAAAAGGCACACCGGTCTAAGCTCAGCCCCATTCACACCAAACTAAGGACTTACAGCAAGGAATTAATCCTTGTAATTGGCAGTGCAGAAGTCAAAGTCTCCTATGACAGAGCAGTACATGAACTCCCGCTGTGGATTGTGCCGGGGATGGCCCCACGTTGTTTGGCAGAAGTTGGCTGGGAAAGATCCACTGGAACTGGGACGACATCCGAGCGCTTTCGTCCGTCGACGACGCCTCATGTACCCAGGTTCTGAGCAAGTTCCCATCGTTGTTCGAGCCAGGCATTGGAAGCTTCTCAGGGGCGAAAGTGCTGATCTGTTTGGTCCCCGTACGCGACCCATCCACCACAAGGCACGGGCGCTACCATACATGATGCGTGAAAAAGTGGAAATTGAGCTGGACAGGCTGCAACGTGAAGGCATCATCGCGCCGGTGGAATTCAATGACTGGGTCAGTTTGATTCTCCCAGTACTTAAGGTGAACGGTACGGTTTGAATTTGTGGGGGCTATAAAGTAACAAATAATTGTTTTTCGCTGTAGGACCAGTATCGGCTACCCAAGGCAGACAACCTATTTGTGACCCTGGCTGGAGGAAAGATGTTCCCAACAAGCTGGACCTGACCTTAGCCTACATGACGCAGGAGCTGGAGGAGTCTTCGAAAGGCCTCACCTGCATCAACACGCACAAAGGTATGTTTATCTACAACTGGTGACCGTTCGGGATTCGGTCGGCTGCGGTTATCTTCCAGCGGAACAAGGAGAGCCTGCTAAAGTCGGTTCCTTGCACAGTGGTTTTCCATGACGACATACTGGTTACAGGTCGGGACACCAATGAGCACTTGAAGAATCTGAAAGAGGTTCTTAGTCGGTTGGCTTGCATGGGGCTCAGGTTGAAATGCTCAAAGTGTGTTTTCCTGGCACAGGACCTTGAGTTCTTCGGAAGAAGAATCACAGCAGACGTCATCAGACCCACCGACGCCAAGACGGAGGCCTTCAAGAACGTGCCACGACCACAGAACATGATGGAGCTGTGGTCATTCCTGGGCCTCCTTAACTATTTTGGTAATATCCTATCTGGGTTAAGCACCCTGCTAGAACCCCTACATGCGTTACTGTGCAAGGGAGACGACTGAGTATGGGGAAATTCACAAGAGGCTGCCTTTAAGAAAGCCAGAAATCTGCTGTGTTCAAACAAACTGCTTGTCCTGTATAACCCTTGTAAATGATTAGTGCTAGCTTGCGATGTGTCCTCATACGGGGTCGGGTGTGTGTTACAACAGGCTAATGACCCGGGGATTTTGCAACCGGTCGCTTATGCATCCAGGAGTTTGTCCAAGGCCGAAGGGGCCGACAGCATGATTGAAAAAAACGCTTGGCGTGCGTCTACTGGGTGAAAAAAATGCACCAGTACTTATTTGGCCTCAAATTTGAGCTTGAAACTTACCACAAGCCGCTCATATCGCTGTTCTCTGAGAGCAAAGGGATTAATACCAATGCCTCTGCCCGTATCCAAAGATGGGCACTCACGCTGTCGGCATACAACTATGTAATCCGCCACAGACCGGGCTCAGAGAACTGCGCAGATGCCCTCAGACAGCTGCCATTGCCCACCACCGGGGTGGAAATGGCACAGCCAGCGGACTTGCTCATGGTCATGGAGGCATTCGAGAACAAGAAGTCCCCCATCACGGCCCACCAGATCAGGACCTGGAACAGCCAGGATCCTTTACTGTCCCTGGTAAAAAACCTGTGTCCTCCATGGGAGCTGGTCCGGTGTCCCAATGGAGATGCAGGAGGCGATTAAGCCATTCCACAGACGCAAAGACGAGTTGTCCCTGCAGGCGGACTGTCTGTCGTGGGGCAATCGCGTGGTCTTGCCCAAGAAAGGCAGAGATACGTTCATATGTAAATTGCACAGCACCTACCCAGGCATCATAATGATGAAAATCATAGCCAGATCCCATGTGTGGTGGCCCGGCATCGACTCAGATTTAGAGTCATGCATGCGCCAGTGCAACACTTGTTCTCAGCTGAGCAATGCACCCAGAGAGGCACCGCTAAGTTTCTGGATGTGGCCCTCCAAACCGTGGTCGAGGATCCATGTAGACTATGCGGGCCCATTTCTAGGCAAAATGTTTTTGGTTGTCGTAGATGCTTACTCAAAAGGGATTGAATGTGCAATAATGTCTGTAAGCACGTCCATGGCCATTATTGAAAGCCTGCGAGCCATGTTTGCCACGGATGGCTTGCCTGATGTCCTAATCAGTGACAATGGGCCGTGCTTCACCAGTGCTGAATTCAAGGAATTCATGACCCGCAATGGGATCAAACACATCACATTTGCTCCGTTGAAGCCCGCATCCAACGGCCAGGCAGAACGGGCAGTTCAGACCATCAAGCAAAGCCTGAAACGTGTGTCGGAAGGCTCCTTGCAGACCCGGCTGTCCCCAGTGCTGCTCAGCTACTGCACCAGAACCCACTCACTCACCGGGGTTCCCCCAGCCGAGCTGCTCATGAAAAGGGTGCTAAAAACAACACTCTCTCTTGTCCACCCTGATCTCCATGTTCACTTGGAGGGCAAGCGGCATCAACAAAGTGTGTACCATGACCGCGCAAATTTGTTACGCGATATTGAGATCAATGATCCCATGTTTGTGCTCAATTATGGACATGGTCCCAAATGGCTTGCTGGCACGGTCACAGCCAAAGAGGGGAGTAGGATGTTTCAGGTCAAATTGGCCAATGGACAAACACACAAAAAACATTTGGACCAAATCAAATTGCGGTTCACCAACAGCTACAAACAACCCGAAGAGGACACCACCAACTTTGACCCTCCAACACACACACAAGTGGCAAATGACATCATGGTTGACCACGAAGCCGAACTCACCATCCCCAGCAGCCTGGCAAGGCCAGCTGCCCAGCAGCCCAGTGAAGAACTAACCAACTCACCCACACCCGCATTTGTACCGAGACGATCGACAAGGGAGCGTAAAGCCCCAGATCGTCTCACCTTGTAAATAATTGTACTGTTGACTTCACGGGGGAGTGATGTTATGTATTTAACCCCTTGTAACCTGTATGACACCTGACCACCAGAGGGCCCACCTGTTGGAGTCCAAAGGGATCCCAGCATCCCTTGGGAGCACAGTGTATAAACAGGCCACCCACGAGGTAGCTGCACACTGGTCTTATTAAAGGAGCTAAGCTCATGCTTGCTCATTGTACACAGTACTCAGTTTCATCCTTTATTATGAGTGTACCAGTAACCTGAATCAAAACTGGCAGTCAGGCAGTAAAACCTGGGGAATAATGGATCGTTTCTATTTTTTTCTAATTGAAGAACCAATTACAAGCATCTCATCCAATTGAACATAATTTTGGAACAATTTCAAACAATTATGTACCCAGGTTCATACAGCTCTTTACTCAGAAGACATTTTTAATCGAAACTATTAACTATATGCATCACGAAGGGGAATCAGCAGCTATGAAGTCAATCTCATTTGTCTTTTCAGAAATGCATGATTGAGAGTATAAGGGCTATGTCAGAAATGACAGAATATGCACCCCACCAATCTCCAGAGAACTACTCTATTGAATAAACATATCCTTTTACCTACGGAAAATGTGTTAATTCACAGATTACATAAATGCCAAGGCTTAACTTTTTTACAGCTAAGGGGAGCTGTAATAAAATAGATTTATGTTTGGTTTTTATATTAGTTGAGCTTATCCAGACATTTACGAATGCATCATACTGCCTTTTCACCTGCAGTAGCTTTCTAGTTATTAAAGCATTTTATTGTTCATTGGTTTTAGTGAAAACTCCTTCACATTAGTATTTATAGTGAGATTATCAATATCACAACTCAAGGAAGTCATAGCCTCCTGGTTAGATTTATGGTGATGTGTTTAAAAAATTGTGAAACAAGTTCAACTTGGGGTTGATTTTAACCTCGAGCGAGCTTCGGGTGGGCAGGTACGAAATGCACTCGTTGGCGAAAGTTTCAGGCCTGGGGTAATTTACCTCCCTTACTGAGATGCTTTCAGTTCACCTTCCCACCCATTGTGGACAGGAAGAGGTGCAGAGCAGCTGCCACAGGGGGCGGTCCTGCAGCCTTTGGCCACCAGTCAGCTTGTAGATAACGGGGGGGTGTAAAGGGTTTTGGGAGCAATTTGTAAGAGTGAAGGTATGGGGAAGGGTCTTGACAGAGGAGGCAGTGACTTCCTTTATGGAGCCTGGTGTCGGAGGAGTACTCTACTCCTTTAGGCCCCACAGAGGAAATTGTTTCGCTTACCTGGAAGGAATCTTCATTCATCCCACCAGCTGCCAACCTGCTTGAGTCAAGTAGGGAAAATGTAGTGACTGTCCCACTCAGACCCAGTAAAAATGCCATTGACATCATAAGAGCCTGATTGTCATTGCTGCCGGATGCTGCCACCTGAGCCAATCCCAGCAATGTTAGTAACGGAGCTGGAAATGATGCCCTCCGAGCAGGGAGAGTTAAAACGCCTCCCAAGCTTTTTATTATTGCGTGTCTAATCATGGTGTAAACAGAGTCACTTCAAAGAGCTTCTTATAGTGGTTTTGGTCAGACAAAGTTCCACAGTGGGCAAAGTATGTTAAGTATTTGAGCATTTAATTAGTGCGCGTTTGTTGGTTTAGACTACGCTAATCACCAGCTGTTATATGTTGCATGCTGCTAACAGATGTGCAATATTGGGCCTGAAATTCGGGTCGGAAACTTCCTCCGGACGAACGCCTCCGACCCGAGAATTTTTTTCGAAAGTACCTGGTGGTCCTGGAAGCGCCTGCGATTGTGGTGGGAGGCCTTCGCCTCCTGCGCTTCAGAGCGCGCCCCCATCCTCGAGGTTTGCGCGAAGAAGGTGGAGTCATGTGTGACTGGACAACCAATCAGGTACAGTATTCTCATTATAGCAATCAGAACTCATAATCTATGAGTTCTTATTGCTATCAATGAGAAAAAAAAATACATTAAAGCCCAACATAAAAAATAAAAAACACCTCACATAATTAAAATTAATTGAAATAAAAGTTAATTAAATGTTTTAGAAAAAAATATATCTTTTTTGAATTTTTTTTAAAGTGTTTTAATAGGGTTTAAAATAAACTTACCTTAATGATCAGGGTTTTTAACATAAAAATGTGTATTTAAATTTTGTTTATATATGTTTTAAAACTCTTACGTTGGTAAAAGTAGGCTATGTGGCTGCTTTTACCAGATGCAAGAATTTTAAGGACATTCGCTGGGCAAGAGTAGAGCAAATAGCCCAATCTCGCCTGCACGATTGTCCTGGCTGCGGGGATGCGTTCGATCTGTCAAGCCAAAACTTAACAGATCGGAAAAGCCAGTTTATGTTGCATGCGCATTGCGCGCCGAAAATTGGCTTTTGCGGGGCCTCACCGGGATACATATGTATCCCGTATGGACCCGGTGAGGCCAGAATTTTAGCCCTTATATGAAAAGAAATTCCATAAACATGAAAATGTGTTATGCACTTGGGGCCTTTATCGTTACAAACAGCCAAATTACATTGGAAAAGTAGCCTGGTAAAGGACGAAGAGTTGACATTTAACTTAGAACTTTGGAGGGTTTGACAAGTATTAGTGTGCCTCTTTTCTTTCTTCCTGGTAATTGGAGGGTATACATGAGAGAACAAGGAATCCATACATGTCGGAAATCTGTAGAAACAAACTTGTCTAATTCTAAATATATTTTGAATCAAGTTTAATTGCTGGTCCCGGTTTGTTCCTGATGTAGTTGTTATGGGTTTAATTACTCCAGTTATGTATAAGTCTACTTATAGTCAGTGTGTTTGTCTGTCCTGACCTACTTAGTGACAATAACAAGATTCTATAGAGGTGATTTTAACCCTGCCTGCTCTGCTGAAACTGGGGGCTGGAGAGGTCATAGGGGGCAGGCAGGGTTAAAATCGCCCATGGGACTCACTCGCCAACATCCCACTCTCTTCCCACAGGCTACCATTTAAAGCTGCTGTTCTGAGCAGGTAAGGACACCTGCCAGAAACCGGAGGTGTCCTTTAAATATGAAGATCAAGTTCTGATAACTTAAGATCAACCAAATGAGAATAGGAGCCGGGGCCAGAAGAGGCCCAAGGAATTAATTTTTCCAAAAAAAAATTCCTGTGGGACAAGGAGCAGCATTAATGCAAGAAAAATTGAGGCCTTTCCAGCCCCAGGCGCCCTCCTCCCCTACCTTCCCCAATCGCCAGACCCTGCCGAAACCTCCTCCTCAGGACTTAGCCGAGTGCCAGGAGTGAGGAACTGACTGGGGGACATGCAGATGAGTTCAGGAGTTAAAATCTCCTGAGACTAACTGATATGTCCTTACTATACAGTATAAATGCACACGAGGCCCCTACTTGAGAGAAGGTCACTCTGTGACAAGTTACTTTTATTACCAAGACCTCGAGAGACAGAAAGTGGGTGGAGCTTCCCCTTTTATACCGGAAAGTCCAGGTTAGGAGTGTCACCCACAAGTGTGCCTCCTGTTCTCAAGATATACAACTTAGGTCAGCTTATACTTGGGTTACAATGACAGTTGAATACATGACACTCACCCTGCCGAGGTCAGGACATCATGCTACCTGCCTCAGCCCCTATCTGCTGCATTCCTGCCCGAGTTAAACTCAGGGCTATGTATCGATCTGCCATTTACTTTACTACAGGTCGAGAAAACACTCAATTCTCCATCAGAAATTTATTAGAAGTCCGATTAGTTTAACAGATTTTCTTCTAGTTGGCGGGTAGTTGCGGAGCAGGGCAGGACTTCCAGCTGCAGCTTCAGCCCCACTGTAACTGTGACCCATTTTCCTGGGTCAGAGCTCATTAGGTATGCAAGATGAGCTTTCAACAGGATCCCTACCACCAAGATACACTGCAAGTACAGAAAATTCTGGCGGTGCTACAGCACCTGACAAGATAGAGGGGATTTAAAGGTGGCAAGGGAAGAGGCCTGGAAATTCATTTTAGGCCTAGATCGAAACTGAGGTATTTGGTGTCTATATAGAAGGAGAGGAGCCAACTACTAGGCCCTCTCTCTCCATGCAGTGACTTAGAGGGCCATACCACCTTTACGCCAGGGACACCCACCGCCCCTGTCCTGTCAGTCCCAAAAACAGTGGTGGTAAACAGGAAACCCCAGTGGTTTGCTGCTAGTCCCGCTGTTTGAACATAAAATGGGCACAGTCATGAAATACATTTATAAATATGCTCCACTATGGCCTGGTGCTTGAGGGCACTTTCAAAATACAATTATACTTTAACCTCAGGTTTCCTTCAAATGGAGGCTTCCCTTCAGCAGCATTTCTGTCAGACTAAAGTGTTATACAGCTCATACAACACTAATATTAATTTGGCAATTCCACACAATAGATGCACAAGCCAAAGATAATGCAAGGAGATATTAATGTTAAATGTTAATCATTGTGAAATTGACCACCATCTGTGATAAAAGGGAATGTCCATTAACAGTTCAACAAATTACATTCAGAAAAGAGCATGTAATTTTCCATGGCAGCTGTTACAGATAGAGCGACCGAAATCCGGAGTTCCAAAAACTGGAATGTTCCGAAAACCAGACACCGTGCAGATCGTACAAGTTGACGCCTGGAATCCGGAAATCTGTTCTGAAAACCGGACATTTTTTTCACAAAAGTGATATTTGGCGAAAGTGCTATTTCGAGTCTTGCATGCTGGCAATCCACTCCCCAGCGGTACTTCAAAACCGCCGGCGCAAGACTTCTCCGAATCAATAGTAATCCAAAACAAGGTTAAGCATAATAAAACAAATGTTTTTTTTGAATCACTCCTGCAGCCGCTGTCCCCTGCCATTATCCGATTTTGAATCACTCTTGCAGCCGCTGTCCCTGACGGTCTCGGAATTTGAATCACCCACAGCCGCTGTCCCAGTCTCCGAAATCCGGAAACACCCGAAACTCGGCCCAGGGGTTTCCGGATTCGGGACGTCGGATTTCTGTTCTGAAATTTGGAAAAACCCGAAAACCGAAATGGCCTCGGTCCCGAGGTTTCTGGATTTTGGAGGTTGTATCTGTATTACTATACACAGAACATGCACTAAAAGCTTAAAATATGCTGATTTGAAAAAAGGAATATAGTAATCTTTATCATATTGATTTAAACTTCTTTAATTTCCAAGGGTGTAATCCTGAAAGGAAAATAAATCTGAACTCTTAATTATAATAATAGCATGGGAACTCAGATGATCATGAGGGCCCTTGTCCTGCACTCTGAGTTCAGCCTTCACTCAGCAGCACCATAGGAAAGGATCTTACTTTTCCAAGGTCTACAGAGGATAAGCAATTAATGTAAAACAGAACTGTGCTATGAATTGACTGCACTTGTATGACTTCCAGGCCTCCTTCCTAAAATAAAGTTGAAACAGGGTGCAAGGTACGACAGTTCAGGATGATGGACAGCGCCAAAAGAAGCTTCAGGATTAATGCCTCTGAAAAGTGGGAAATTTGCTTAGTTCCAAGACTAGGCACACGGTATAGAAAGATGAAAAGAAAATAGCGAGCCACCATGATTTCTTTAAAGAAATTGTTTTATCTATTTGCACCCTTTATAGGCAACCCTGTTTTTTATTTGAATCAATGGAAAATGACAGTTTGAGACCTGTGATGCATCACCATAAAACAGACCTGACGTTCAGTTTAGTACAAATATAGTCAGTCCTCAGGAGAAGCACATCAAAAAAACATGTGGTAGATCCTAGGCCTTTAATATCTGACTGATATGGTGATCTCACTTCAATTTAATTCATTTTACTTCATCCCATTGGTTGGGATTTTGCCAGAATCATCACCACCTTGTCCTGCTTAGTAATCTCAAGAGTCAAGAAGGCAGGGTCGTGCCAACAAAAGCTTTCATGCTTTATATCTTCCTGGTATAAATTAGCCTACCTCCTCTGTTACATACATAGTCAGCAAAAGTGCACTTGGCTCAGGTCCAAATCCCAGGCAGTACTGGCAAACTTGTATCCCTTATCTGCAGTAGATGCCATGCACAACAATCCTGTGTAAGTCTGGCAGCTCAGTGTGTTCTATGCAGTCCTTGCCACATTGGTGAAATGATTCCAGAGCCTGATACTATATTAGATTTACTGCTTAGCAATCCCCGAGAACTGATTAGTAACCTGGAAGTAAGTGAGCACTTGGGCTGAAGTGATCATTGTATAGTTAGATTTGGTGTTGTATTAAAGGCTAGGGCCAAAAATAATAGCATATAGGTGCATGACTTTAGGAGAGCAAATTTTGAGTTATGAGAAAAGCGCCAGGGAAGATTAAGTGGGAAGTAGAACTAGAAAATAAACAACAGAAGAAAACTGAAACATTTAAAAAACATTTTAAGCGATGTAGAAAGTAAATGTATCCCCATGAGAAATAGCAAGACTGAGACCACAACGGCTTAATAAGGTGATCAAAACAAACCGAAATCCCGAACAAACATCTTTGCCAGCGCTCCTGTGTGAATAGAAATCTTTCAGTTACAGTTAAAATACACCTTGAAATATCTCTTTGGATTTTATTAAAATAAGGCTAACAGAAAGAAAAAAAAGAGAAAGAATTGGATTTATATAGCCCCTTTCATGACCACTGGACGACTCAAAATGTTTTACAGCCAATAAAATGCTTTTTTGAAGTGTAGTCAGTGTTCTAATGTACAAATGCGGCTGCCAGTTTGCGCAGGCCATATAAGCAATAGAACGCAAATAACAATGTAGTAAACCTTGAAGAAAAGACCTCTCTCCCTCAATGGTCAAATTATTGCTGTTGTTGTCTAATGGGTAAAGGCTTGAGTTTGCACATGGTGGTGAGATAGCAAATCTGATCCAGGGCAGCAGATGGAGGAGCACTACAAGTAACCTCAGTACCTTTGGGTTAGGCAGGGTAAAACTGAGCCATATTCTCCCCATTCTGAATTGCCGCTCAGTGATACCCGCTGAAAGTAATAACATTAAAAAGGAAAAGCTGCAAATGATGGAAATCAAAAATAAAAGCAGAAAATACTGGAAATGCACAGTAAGTCAGTCAGCCTGTGTGAAGAGAATAAACAGAGTCTGATATTTATGGCATGTACCCATCTTCATGACTGAAGGTTAAGAGATAAACAGGTATTTTAGCAAGGTTGGAAAAACAGAAAGAAAGGGGGGACGGTGAGGTGGAGAGAACCAAGAGGAGGGAGATGACCACAGGGGACTCTTGCACTGCCTTCCTATTCCTGCTCTGCTTGATGGTCACCCATTCCCTACCTGCCTTTGTAACCTTTTACCTGTGGTATGACCAACTCACTAAACGTGCTATTCACGACATCCTCAGCGTCGGAGGAGGAGTGGTGAGTCGAGGGGAAGCCCATAGAAGGCCCAGCAGTCGGAGGAGTGGCACATTGGAGGAGCAGCCAGTTACTGCAGCTGCAGCAGGGAGAGAAGGCAAAAAAGAAGTAAAAAGAAATCGAAGTGTGATGTCACAGCCAAGGGGATAAGTGATTGACTGGTGATTGGTGAGTAGTTTTTCTTTTTCTTTTTCTTTTCCTTATCAGTAAGAAACCTTTGGCATTGTTGCCACATTAACTTAATTTAAGGATTAAGTCATGGCAGGAGAGCCTAGTCCCATGCTATGCTCCTCCTATACTATGTGGGAAATCAAGGACAGTGTCCTTGATGACCATGTTTGCAGGAAGTGTATCCAGCTGCAGCTCCTGTTAGACCGCATGACGGCACTGGAGCTACGCATGGATTCATTCTGGAGCATCCACGATGCTGAGGATGTGGGGAATAGCACATCTTGTGAGTTGGTCACACTGCAGGTAAAGGTTACAAAGGCAGGTAGAGAATGGGTGACCATCAAGCAGAGCAGGAATAGGAAGGCAGTGCAGGAGTCCCCTGCGGTCATTTCTCTCCAAAACAGATATACCATTTTGGATGCTGTTGGGGGAGATGGCTCATCAGAGGAAAGCAGCAGCAGACAAGTTCATGGCGCCATGGTTGGCTCTGCTGCACAGGAGGGCAGGAAAAAGAGTGGGAGAGCTATAGTGGTAGGGGATTCTATTGTAAGGGGAATAGATAGGCGTTTCTGCGGTCACAACTGAGACTCCAGGTCAGTATGTTGCCTCCCTGGTGCAAGGGTCAAGGATGTCTCAGAGCGACTGCAAGGCATTCTGGAGGGGGAGAGTGAACAGCCAGTTGTCGTGGTGCTTATAGGTACCAATGACATAGGTAAAAAAATGGGATGAGGTCCTACAAGCTGAATTTAGGGAGCTGGGAGTTAAATTGAAAAGTAAGACCTCAAAGGTAGTAATCTCAGGATTGCTACCAGTGCCACATGCTAGTCAGAGTAGAAATAGCAGGATAGTTAAGATGAATACGTGGCTTGAGGAATGGGCAAGAGGGAGGGATTCAAATTCCTGGGACATTGGAACCGGTTCTGGGGAAGATGGACGAGTACAAAACGGATGGTCTGCACCTGGAAGGACCGGAACCGATGTGCTAGGTGGAGTGTTTGCTAGTGCTGTTGGGGAGGGGTTAAACTAATATGGCAGGGGAATGTTAAACTATGCAGGGAGATAGAGGGAAGTAAAATGGGGGCAGAAGCAAAAGATAGAAAGGAGAAAACTAAAAGTGGAGGGCAGAGAAATCCAAGGCAAAAATCAAAAAGGGCCACATTACAGCATAATTCTAAAGGGACAAAAGAGTGTTAAAAAGAGTGCTGAAAAGACAAGCCTGAAGGCTCTGTGTCTCAATGCAAGGAGTATTCATAATAACTGCGCAGGCAACTATTAACAAATATGATACAATTGGGATTACAGAGACATGGTACCAGCGTGACCAAGGCTGGGAACTCAACATCCAGGGGTATTCAATATTCAGGAAGGATAGACAAAAAGGAAAAGGAGGTGGGGTAGCGTTGCTGGTTAAAGAGGAAATTAATGCAATAGTAAGGAAGGACGTTAGCTTGGATGATGTGGAATCTGTATGGGTAGAGCTGCGGAATACCAAAGGGCAGAAAACGCTAGTGGGAGTTGTGTACAGACCACCAAACAGTAGTAGTGAGGTTAGGGATGGCATCAAACAAGAAATTAGGGATGCGTGCACTAAATGTACAGCAGTTATCATGGGCGACTTTAATCTACATATAGATTGGACTAACCAAACTGGTAGCAATACGGTGGAGGAGGATTTCCTGGAGTGTATTAGGGATGGATCTTTAGACCAATATGTCGAGGAACCAACTAGAGAGCTAGCCATCCTAGACTGGGTGTTGTGTAATGAGAGAGGACTAATTAGCAATCTTGGTGTGTGAGGCCCCTTGGGGAAGAGTGACGATGATATGGTAGAATTCTTTATTAAGATGGAGAGTGATTCAGTTAATTTAGAGACGAGGGTCCTGAACTTAAGGAAAGGTAACTTCGATGGTATGAGACGTGAGTTGGCTAGGATAGACTGGCAAATTATACTTAAAGGGTTGATGGTGGATAGGCAATGGCAGACATTTATAGATCACATGGATGACCTTCAACAATTGTACATCCCTGTCTGGAGTAAAAATAAAACGGGGAAGGTGGCTCAACCGTGGCTAACAAGGGAAATTAGGGATCGTGTTAAATCCAAGGAAGAGGCATATAAATTGGCCAGAAAAAGTAGCAAACCTGAGGACTGGGAGAAATTTAGAATTCAGCAGAGAAGGACAAAGGGTTTAATTAGGAGAGGGAAAATAGAGTATGAGAGGAAGCTTGCAGGGAACATAAAAACTGACTGCAAAAGCTTCTATAGATATGTGAAGAGAAAAAGGTTAGTGAAGACAAACGTAGGTCCCTTGCAGTCAGATTCAGGTGAATTTATAATGGGGAACAAAGAAATGGCAGACCAATTGAACAAATACCTTCCTTCTGTCTTCACGAAGGAAGACACAAATAAACTTCTGAATGTACTAGGCGACAGTGGGTCTGGTGAGAAGGAGGAACTGAAGGAAATCCTTATTAGTCAGGAAATTGTGTTAGGGACATTGATGGGATTGAGGGCCAATAAATCCCCAGGCCTGATAGACTGCATTCCAGAGAACTTAAGGAAGTGGTCCTAGAAATAGTGGATGCATTGGTGATCAATTTCAAATATTCTATTGACTCTGGATCATTTCCTATGGGCTGGAGGGTAGCTAATGTAACACCACTTTTTAAAAAAGAAGGGAGAGAGAAAACAGAGAATTATAGACTGGTTAGCCTGACATCGGTGATAGGAAAAATGTTCGAATCAATTATTAAAGATGAAATAGCAGAGTATTTGGAAAGCAGTGACAGGATCGATGCAAGTCAGCATGGATTTATGAAAGAGAAATCATGCTTGACAAATCTTCTAGAATTTTTTGAGAATGTAACTAGTAGAGTGGACAAGGGAGAACCAGTGGATGTGGCGTATTTGGACTTTCAAAAGGCTTTTGACAAGGTCCCACATCAAGGCCCCAAGTTTCCACACGCGGCAAAAAAGGCGCACCTCAGAGCTGGGCACCTGTTTTTCGCGCCGAAAACGGCGCCTGAAAAAAAATGTGGTATTCTCGAGCTCCTTGGAGCTTGATGTCTGCTTGGCGTGACGCACAGGGGGCGGAGCCTACCACTCGTGCCGATTTTGTAAGTAGGAGGGGGCGGGTACAATTTAAATGAGGCTTCTTGGTGCCGGCAACCCTGCGCGTGCGCGTTGAAGTGTTCGCGCACGCGCAGTCTGAAGTAAACATTGGCACTCGGCCATTTTTAAAAGTGCTGCAGAAAAAGTGAAGATTTGTTTCTTGGACCCCTGCAAAGGCTTGTATTTTAATTTTCTTGATATTTCTGTGTGTGAGGGAGTGCTTTTAGCAGCACTGCTGAATAAATCACCTGCTGAAATCAGTGAGTTCAGCTTTTCACTGCTAAACTTGCAGAACCGGTGCTGCATTGGTGCATGCAAATTAAGGACTGTGTGTTTGGAGAAATAAAAGTGCCAATTCAACTTTGCAATGGATCAACTTCCACCAAGAACAAAGAATTTCTTGCATGAGGAAGCAAACCATTGCATAATATGTGGTGCACCCATTCTGCAAATTTAAATATAAAACTGTCGATGTGGCTGCCTCTCCCTGTCCAAATGGCCTCAGTCCCCCTCACAGCTCGAAGGCTGCTGCTGTATCTTTGGCTGCCGGCCAGCCACTGATGCCGCCCCTAAAGCGTGGCCGAATGGCCTCAAGAACCTTAATGAGCTGCATGTGTCCTGCATTGATTCTTCGGCTGCCAGCCAGCCACTGACACCGCTGCAATCCCATGGCCGAATGGCCTCAAGTCCGTCCGGGTGCTGCATCTTCACGGGGAATGAAGGCCTGCCTCAAGCACCGCAGCTCAGCTCAAAGGCTGCTGGCTGCCTGCCCCTGCCGTCGAGACCGACGCCACACCCCTGCCTGAAAGGCCTGCCTGAAGCACTTTCACACAGGTAGGAACATGGTTTATTTAATCTTTTCTTTGCTTATAAATTTTTATTCAGGTTGGATTTATTTGTATAATATTTGTATAAGTATAACTAAGGATTGATTGTAGAATTTAATGACTTCCGTTCCCCCCCCCCCCACCTCGTTCCCTACGCCTAATTTGTAACCTGCGCCTGATTTTTTAAAGTGTAGACAAGGTTTTTTCAAGCGTACAAAAATCTTCACTTGCTCCATTCTAAGTTAGTTTGGAGAACGTTTTCACTGTGGAAACTTTGACATCAGGCATCAGTGGCCGGACACGCCCCCTTTTGAAAAAAAATTCCGTTCCAAAGTGAAACTGTTCTCCCTGACTAGAACTGCAGAAAACTAAATGTGGAGAATTCCAATTTCTAAGATAATCCGTTCTACACCAGTTGCTCCTAAAAATCAAGAGCAAATCATGTGGAAACTTGGGGCCCAAGAGACTAGTGTGAAAAATTAATGCACATGGGGGTAATGTATTGATATGGATAGAGAACTAATTGGCAGACAGGAAGCAGAGAGTCGGAATAAACGGGTCCTTTTCAGAATGGCAGGCAGTGACCAGTGGAGTGCCGCAGGGTTCAGCGCTGGGACCCCAGCCATTTACAATATACATTAATAATTTAGATGAAGGAATTGAGTGTAATATCTCCAAGTTTGCAGATGACACTAAGCTGGGTGGCAGTGTGAGCTGTGAGGAAAATGCTAAGAGGCTACAGGGTGACTTGGACAGGTTAGGTGAGTGGGCAAATGCATGGCAGATGCAGTATAATGTGGATAAATGTGAGGTTTACCCACTTTGGTGGCAAAAACAGGAAGGCAGACTATTATCTGAATGGTGACAGATTGGGAAAACGGGAAGTGCAACAAGACCTGGGTGTCATGGTACATCAGTCATTGAAAGTTGGCAAGCAGGTACAGCAGGCGGTGAAGAAGGCAAATGGCATGTTAGCCTTCATAGCCAGAGGATTTGAGTATAGGAGCAAGGAGGTCTTAGTACAGTTGTACAGGGCCTTGGTGAGGCCACACCTGGAATATTGTGTTCAGTTTTGGTCTCCTAATCTGAGGAAGGATGTTCTTGCTATTGAGGGAATACAGCGAAGGTTCACCAGATTGTTTCCCAGGATGGCAGGACTGACATATGAGGAGAGAATGGATTGACTGGGCTTATATTCACTGGAGTTTAGAAGAATGAGAGGGGATCTCAGAGAAACATATAAAATTCTGATGGGATTGGACAGGTTAGAGGCAGGAAGCATTTTCCCGATGCTGGGGGAGTCCAGAACCAGGGGTCACAGTCTAAGGATAAGGGGTAAGCCATTTGGGACTGAGATGAGGAGAAACTTCTTCACTCAGAGAATGGTTAACCTGTGGAATTCTCTACTGCAGAGAGTTGTTGATGCCAGTTCGTTAGATATATTCAAAAGGGAGTTAGATATGGTCCTTGCGGCTAAAGGGATCAAGGGGTATGGAGAGAAAGCAGGAAAGGGGTACTGAGGTGAATGATCAGCCATAATATTGAATGATGGTGCAGGCTCGAAGGGCCGAATGGCCTACCACTGCACCTAATTTCTATGGTTCTATGTTTCTAAGAGTTAGTCCTATCTGAGAGCAAATTCATTGCTAAATGACCTGCAAATTGCTAATGCAAAACACAAGTGGATACAACCAATCAGAAGAGGGTAATAACAGGTGCACTTCATGGGCTCAAACGAAGGGTCTCCAACCCAAATGTCAACCCATCTCCCCTCATTCTTGATACTGGCAGATCTGTCCCCCACAGCTGAGAAGAAAATGAAACATGTAGCTAAGGTCTAAAGTTACTTAAGTCAATGTTGAGAACAAAGGAAGGCAGTGCGCCCAGTAGTAAGGTGAGATACTCTTCATGAACGTTGCGTTGAGTTTCATTTGAATAGTGTCGGAGACCAAAGGTGGAGAAGGGGAGGTAAAGTGGTGGGCCACAAACAAGTCAGGACCACACTGCTGGAGACCCTGGCATGATATCAGGAAACAACCAAACAAGATCAGAGTCCAAGCTGGAGGACTGATGGTGCATTGGCTGAACACATTGTCCTGTCAAACTATGATCTGAGTTCAAATGCATTCAAGATTGACAGGATGAATGTATCCTTACTCTTTTTCCCTTAAAGATCCTCTAAAACTGATTTTCGCCAGGTTCAAGCTGATTTCCAGTGAATGTGGATTGACTTGCTGGCAGCTTTGTACAAGCCAGCACTTAATTAGCAATCTTTGTGAAAAGCTACAAGAAACACAGAAACATAGAAATATAGAAACATAGAAAATAGATGCAGGAGTAGGCCATTCGGCCCTTCGAGCCTGCACCACCATTCAATAAGATCATGGCTGATCATTCACCTCAGTACCCCATTCCTGCTTTCTCTCTATACCCTTTAATCCCTTTAGCCGTAAGGGCCATATCTAACACTGTGTTGAATATATCCAATTAACTGGCATCAACAACTCTCTGCGGTAGAGAATTCCACAGGTTAACAACTCTCTGAGTGAAGAAGTTTCTCCTCATCTCAGTCCTAAATGGCCTACCCCTTATCCTTAGACTGTGTCCCATGGTTCTAGACTTACCCAACATCGGAAACATTCTTTCTGTATCTAACCTGTCCAGTCCATTGAGAATTTTATACGTTTCGAAGAGATCTCCTCTCATCCTTCTAAACTCCAGCGAATACAGGCCCAATTGATCCAGTCTCTCCTCATATGTCAATCCTGCCATCCTGGGAAATGGAAACATTGCACAGTGTGCCCAAACTAAGCCTTTGACACCAAATCTGGCACCACATCTTTAAGATGAACTGTTAAAAGCTTTCAAATTAATCACAGAAGATTTTCGCCCTCGAATGACAATTGGCAACATGAGGGGTCAAAAAATTCCCAGCTCGCTGCAGGATTCCCGGCATGCCAAGGACATAGACTCTGTCTCAAACCCCGAAGATGAGATCATTTAAATTATTTGGGCAAGTATACAGTCGCAACAGAAGTACCCATCCCAAATGTACCAAATACCCACTGGAAGTTTGGAAAGACACCCTGCTGTTCTGATGAGAGGTCCCAAAGGCCCTGACTGCACCAAAGAAGGAGAAAAGCTTTACAACTTTTAGCAGCCTTCATTGTAAGTGTAGTGTATGAAATAATACGATGAACTCCGTACTGTGAGCCAGTGACGAGATGTAACCTGGTCAGTCTTTAATGGCTTCCAGAAGTGAAGATACAAAGGTGAAGTTCAGGTTATATACCGGGCCCAGCATGAGTGTACCTATGACCCAAGGACCTCCGACGGTAGTGCCACCTGGTGGTGGGCAGACCTTATGTACATACCTTACATCATTTCCCCCCCCCAGTTCTTGGCACAAGTCCATATTACAAGTTCAGACGGTCCGGAGCCCTTCGCTCCCTGGTTGACCGTCTCAGTACAATCCCAATGCTTTCTGAGTCTCTCACGACTTGGGGTTGGGCGTTGACCACAGTGGGTTCTTCTGATGGTTGGACGTGAGTTGGTTGATTGTCTAAGCTCGCAGTGTCTTCTTCCAACTGTTCGATTCGTCAGTGTGTCTTAGTTTGATTTGATCAATGTGTTTCCTGCACATCTGCCCATTCTTGAGCTTAAAAATGTACACCCGGTTACCCTCCTTATCCGTAATATTGCCCGGGAGCCACTTGGGCCCTGACCATGGTTAAGTACATACACTGGGTCATTTACAGATATGTCACGTGACACTGCGACGCGGTCATGATACCACTGCTGGCATTGACATCGGGTTTCGATATGATTGTTAAGGTCAGGATGGACTAGAGAGAGCCTGGTTTTGAGGCCTCTCTTTATCAATAGTTCCACAGGCGGGACCCCGGTGAGTGTGTGTAGCCTTGTCCTGTAACTGAGCAGTATGCGTGACAGGCGTATCTGCAACAAACCGTGAGTTACGCGTTTCAGGCTCTGCTTGATGATTTGAACTGCCCGCTCCGCTTTACCATTGGACACGGGTTTGAACGGGGCTGACCTCACATGTTCTATGCTGTTGCATTTCATGAAACTCCAGGCTCGTGAAGCACGGTCTGTTGTCGCTGACAATGATGTCTGGCAGACCATGTGTGGCAAACATGGCTCTCAGGTTCTCAATGATGGAAGTGCTGGATGACATGATCACACATTCTATCCATTTGGAGTATGCACCCACGACCACAAAAAACATTTTACCGATGAAGGGGCCCGCAAAGTCGATGTGGATTCGAGACCACGGTTTGGATGCTCATGACCACAGACTGAGCAGAGCTTCCTTTGGGGCATTGCTTAACTGCATGCAAGTGCTGCACTGATGCATGCATGATTCTAAGTCCGAGTCAATGCTAGGCCATCAATCATGGGATTTGGCGATGGCTTTCATCATGACAATACCAGGATGCGTACTATGTAACTCCGTACAAATCTCGCCCTGACTTTCTTGGGCATTACAACACGATTACCCCACAGTAAACAGTTAGACTGGATGCAAAGCTCATCTTTGCGACAGCTGTATGGTTTGGTTTCATCACCCATTTCCTTGAGGATGGTCGACCAGTCCCCATTAAGATCACAACGATAGGGTCAGATCCTGGCTGGTCCAGGTCTTAACTTGTTGAGCAGTGACAGGTGACCATTCACTCTCAAAGGCATCCATGACCATGAGTAGCTCTGCGGGCATTGGCGTTTCCACCTCTGGTGTGGGCAACGGTAACCGGCTCAATGCATCAGCGCAGTTGTCGGTGCCTGGGCTATAGTGAATGACATAATCATAGGCAGATAATGTCAGTGCCAACCTCTGGATGCAGGACAACGCATTGGTATTGATGCCTTTGTTATATATGTATACTTGTATTTACTCTGTACAGCCACCAGAGGGCTCATCCCCTGGAGTCCCAAGGAATCCCATAATCCCTTGGGAGCACAGGTATTTAAGGAGGCTTCACAGGTTGGAGAGGCACTCTGGAGACCTGCAATAAAAGACTAAGGTCATCCGTTACTTTGAGCTCACGTTATTCAGTCTGACTCTTTCTCCAGACACAACAACTGGCGATGAGATGCAGATAGCGAATCCAAAGATGCAGAGAACAGTGGGCATCCTGGAGAAATTCTCGAAGGGATGATTGGGAAACTTTTGTGGAGTGACTCAACCAATACTTCATGGCCAACGAGCTAGATGGGGAAGAGAGCGCTGCCAAACAAAGGGCGATCCTCCTCACCGTCTGTAGAGCACCAACATATGGCCTCATGAAGAATCTGCTCACTCCAGCAAAACCCACGGAGAAATCATACGACAATTTGTGCACACTGGTCCGAGAGCATTTGAACCTGAAGGAAAGCGTTTTGATGGCGAGGTACCGGTTCTACACCACAAAAGGTCTGAAGGCCAGGTAGTGGCGAGATATGTCGCCAAGCTAAGACGCCTTGCAGGACATTGCAAATTTGAAGGACATTTGGAGCACTTGCTCAGAGACTTTTTTATACTTGTCATTGGCCACGAACCATACTTCGCAAACTTGTGACTGTCGAGACCCCAACCTTGAGTAAGGCCATAGCGATAGCCCAGGCGTTCATTGCCACCAGTGACAATACGAAGCAAATCTTTCAGCTTACAAGTGCCGCTACAAGCACTGTGAACAAAGTGATGTCGTTTTCGAAACGTAACGTACAGGGCAGGTCACACATACTTGCAGCTACACGTCCGCAGATGTCTCAGAGTCCACCATCAAGGGTGATGAATGCAAGGCCATGAACACCTTGTTGGCGTTGTGGGGGTGATCATCGTTTCCTTTCATGCCGATTCAAAGGATACCTTTGCACAGGCTGTGGAACAATGGGGCACTTCCAACGAATGTGCAGGCGAGCTACAAAGCCTGGTAAACTTGCAAACCACCATAATACAGAACCACGGAGGATCACGACGAACCAGAGCCTCAGACCGAGGAGGCAGAGGTACATGGGGTGCACACATTCACCACGAATTGTCCCCCGATAATGCTGAATGTTGAACTAAATGGACTCTCGGTGTCAATGGAGCTGGACACGGGCGCGAGCCAGTGCATCATGGGCAAAAAGACTTTCGAAAGGTTGTGTTGCAAAAAGGCCTCAAGGCCAGTCTTAACTCCAGTTCGCACGAAACTAAGAACTTACACAAAAGAACTGATTTCTGTAATCGGCAGTGCTACCGTAAAGGTCTCCTACGTTGGAGCGGTGCACAAGCTACCACTCTGGGTGGTACCGGGCGATGGTCCCACGCTGCTCGGCAGGAGCTGGCTGGGAAAGATACGCTGGAACTGGGACAACTTCCGAGCGCTATCGCCCACTGACAACACTTCGTGCGCCCAGGTCTTAAACAAATTTCCTTCACTGTTCGAACCAGGCATCGGGAAATTCCAAGGAGCAAAAGTGCAGATCCACCTAATTCCGGGGGCGCGACCCATCCATCACAAGGCGAGAGCAGTATTGTACATGATGAGAGAAAGGGTAGTGATTGAGCTAGACTGGCTGCAAAAAGAGGGCATAATTTCCCCAATTGAGTTCAACGAGTGGGCCAGTCCTGTCGTCCCAGTCCTCAAGGGAGATGGCACCATCAGAATCTGTAGTGATTACAAAGTAACTATCAATCATTTCTCCCTGCAAGACCAATACCCACTACCAAAGGCCAATGACCTCTTTGCAATGCTGGCGGGAGGAAAGACGTTCACGAAGCTGGACCTGACTGATGCAGGAACTGGAGGAATCATCGAAGGCCTTCAACTGCTGTAACATGCACAAAGGTCTTTTTGTTTATAACAGCTGTCCTTTTGGAATCCGATCGGCGGCGGCGATATTCCAGAGAAACATGGAAAGCTTACTGAAGTCAGTCCCGCACACCGTGGTCTTCCAGGACGACATCTTGGTCACAGGTTGGAACACAGTCAAGCATCTGCAGAACCTGGAGGAGGTTCTTAGGCAACTCAACCGCGTGGGGCTCAGGTTAAAATGCTCGAAGTGCGTTTTCCTGGTGCCTGAAGTGGAGTTCCTGGGGAGGAGGATTGCGGCAGACTGCATCAGACCCACCAACGCGAAGATGGAGGCAATTCAGAACGCACCGAGGCCACAGAACATGAAGGAGCTGCGGTCGTTTCTGGGACTCCTGAACTATTTGTTAACTTCTTACCGGGTCTTAGCACACAGTTAGAACCACTGCATGTCTTACTATGAAAAGGGGATGAATGGGTTTGGGGCAAAAGCCAAGAAAATGCCTTTGTAAAAGCGAGAAAATTGTTATGCTCAAACAAATTGCTTGTGTTGTTTGATCCTTGTAAGCGTTTGGTACTAGCCTGTGATGCGTCGTCATATGGCTTTGGATGTGTATTGCAAAAAGCTAATGATTTCAAGAAACTACAACCGGTTGCTTATGCATCTAGGAGTCTGTCCAAGGCTGAGAGAGCCTACAGCATGATTGAGAAAGAAGCTTCAGCATGTGTCTATGGGATAAAGAAAATGCATCCATTCCTGTTTGAGGTAAAATTTGAATTGGAAACTGACCATAAGCCAGTTATATCCCTGTTCTCCGAGAGTAAAGGGATAAATACCAATGCATCGGCCCGCATCCAGAGATGGGCACTCACATTGTCCGCATACAACTACGCCATCTGCCACAGGCCAGGCACAGAAAACTGTGCCAATGCTCTCAGTAGGCTGCCATTGCCCACCACGCAAGTCTAGCCATGGTTATGGAAGCATTTGAGAGTGAGCAATCACCCATCACTGCCAGGCAGATCAAAACCTGGACAAGTCAGGACCCCTTATTATCTCTAGTCAAAAGCTGTGTGCTTCACAGGAGCTGGTCCAGTGTCCCAGTGGAAATGCAGGAAGAGATAAATCCATTCCAGCGGCACAAAGATGAAATGTCTGTACAGACAGACTGCCTTGTGGGGCAATCGAGTAGTGGTCCCCAAGATGGGCAGAGATACCTTCTTCAATGTCCTTCACAGTACCCACCCAGGCATCGTAATGATGAAAGCAATAGCCAGATTCCACGTGTGGTGGCCTGGTATCGATGCGAACTTACTGTCCTGCATTCACAGATGTAATACATGCTCGCAGTTAAGCAATGTACCCAGGGAGGCGCCATTAAGTTTATGGTCTTGGCCCTCCAAACCATGGTCTAGGGTACATGGCGACTATGCAGGCCCGTTCTTGGGTAAAATTTTCCTTGTGGTTGTAGATGCGTACTCCAAATGGATTGAATGTCGGCTAGCATGTCCGCTGCCACTACTGAAAGCCTATGGGCCATGTTTGCCACACACAGCTTACCCGATGTCCTGGTGAGTGACAAAGGACCATGTTTTATCAGTGCTTAGTTCAAAGAATTCATGACCCATAACGGGATCAAACATGTCACATCTGCCCCGTTTAAGCCAGCATCCAATGGTCAGGCAGAGAGGGCAGTGCAAACCATTAAGCAAGGCTTGAAGAGGGTAACTGAAGGCTCACTGCAGACTCGCCTATCCCGAGTCCTGCTTAGCTACCACACAACACCCACTCACTCACTGGGATCCTACCTGCTGAACTTCTCATGAAAAGAGCACTGAAGACAAGGCTCTCATTAGTTCACCCTGATCTACATGAACAGGTGGAGAGCAGGCGGCTTCAACAAGGTGCATACCACGATAGTGCAAATGTGTCACACGAGATTGAAATCAATGATCCTGTATTTGTATTAAATTATGGACAAGGTCCCAAGTGGCTTCCCAGCACTGTCGTGATCAAAGAGGAGAGCAGGGTGTTTCGGGTCAAACTTTCAACTTCATTCACCGGAAACACTTGGACCAAATCAAACTCAGATTCACGGACTATCCTGAGCAACCCACCTTGGACCCTACGTTTTTTGATCCCCCTACATACACACCAGTGGCAACCGGCACCACGGTTGACCACAAAGCAGAACCCATCATCCACAGCAGCCCAGCAAGTCCCAACACACCAGGCAGCCCAGCAAGGCCAGCTGCACATGATTCAATAACACCAGCCTTCACACCAAGACGATCAACCAGGGCAAGAAGGTCCCCAGATCGACTCACATTGTAAATAATTACAGTATTGACTTTTGGCGGGGGGGGGGGGGGAGTGTTGTTATATATGTGGACTTGTATTTACTCTGTTCAGCCACCAGAGGGTTCATCCCCTGGCGTCCCAAGGGATCCCATAATCCCTCGGGAGCACAGGTATTTAAGGAGGTTTCACATGTTGGAGAATCACTCTGGAGACCTGCAATAAAAGACTACGGTCACACTTTACTTTGCGCTCGCAGTGTTCAGTCTGACTATTTCTCCTTACACAACAACCTTATGTTCCGAGAACAATGATATAAACAGTTTGTGATCGATTTCCAGTTCAAAGAGAAGCCCAAAAATGTACTGGTGCATTTTTTTTTACCCTATAAGCACATGCGAAAGCCTCTTACTCTACCATGCCGTAGGGTCTTTCCACTTTGGACAGGCTTCTAGACGCATATGCAACTGGTTGTAGTTTGCCTGACTTATTGGCTTGCTGGAGTATGCAGCCGACCCCATAGGACGATGCATTACAGGTCAAAACCAGATGTTTGCATGGGTCATACAGTACCAGTAGCTTTCAACAGATTTCTAGACTTCTCAAAGGCTCTGTCTTGAAATTCACTACACACCCAGTCGTCTCCTTTCCTGAGCAGCTTGTGCAAAGGCTCTAATACTGTGCTCAGTTTGGGTAAGAAGTTACCAAAGTAGTTGATAAGGCCCAGGAACGAACGCAGCTCCGTCACATTCTGGGGCCTGGGCGCATTTTTAATGGCCTCTGTTTTCGCGTCTGTAGGCCTGATTCCATCTGCAGCAATCTTTCGTCCAAGGAATTCGACCTCTGGTGCCATGAAAACGTACTTCGAACGTTTCAGCCTGAGTCCCACTTTGTCCAGACAACGTAGAACCTCTTCCAGATTGTGCAGGTGCTCGGTGGTGTCATGACCTGTGACTAGGATGTCATCTTGGAATACCACGGTCCTGGGGATGGATTTCAAAAGGCTCTCCATGTTTCTCTGAAATATGGCTGCCGCCGAATGAATGTCAAAAGGGCACCTGTTGTAAATAAACAGTCGTTTGTGCGTGTTGATGCACGTAAGTTTCTTTGATGATTCAACCAGTTCCTGTATCATGTAGGCTGATGTTAGATCCAATTTGGTGAACGATTTTTCCCCGGCTAGCGTTCCAAACAGGTCATCAGCTTTCGGTAGCGGGTACTGATCTTGTTTCGAAACTCGGTTGATCGTGACCTTGTCGTCTCCACAAATTCTGACCGTGCCATCGCTCTTTAACACCAGAACAATGGGGCTGGCCCATTCACTAAATTTGACTGGTGAGATGACCCCCTCGTGTTGTAGCCTGTCTAATTCGAGCTCGACCTTTTCATGTGCAGGACCACCCTGGCTTTGTGATGGATGGACCTTGCGTCTGGGCCGAGGTGAAACTGCACCTTGGCCCCCTTGAAGCTGCCAATTCCCATTTAAATAGTGAGGGAAATTTGCTCAGCACTTGAGTACACAAATCATCATCCGCTGGTGACAAAGCTTTGATATCGTACCATTTCCATTTTATTTTCTCGCGCCAACTCCTGCCAAATAACGATGGGCCGTTGCCCGGGATAATTCATAACGGTAGATCATGAACCATTCCCTCATATGACATTCTTACTGCTGCACTACCAATCACTGGTATGAACTATTTGTTGTAGGTATGCAACTTTGCATTTATCGGACTCAGCTTGGGTCTTTCTGCCTTGGTCTTGAACAGCTTTTCGAAAGTCCTCTAGCTCATTATCGATTGACTCGCACCCGTGTCTAATTCCATGGGTACCGGCACGCCATTTAATTTTACCTCTACCTTTATCGGTTGGCTCTTTGTTAGGAACACACGTACGCTATACACTTCCTCCTCGAAGCTCTCAAATGCCTCGGGCTGCATCGCCAGATCCACGCTGAATTGATCTTCATCCACGTGGTGTGTCACAGCTCGCTTGCTCTGCTGCACACACGTCCGCTGAAGATGCCCCATCTTCGCACACCCTCTGCATACATACTGGCTCCCGCAACACCAACACGTTGAGCTCGGATTTGCACCCGATGGCGGGCTTTGAGCGGCTCCTGTTCTCGCATACGCAGTCGAACAGGCCCTTGATGGCGAACTTTGAGCAGCTCGCGTTCTCGCATACGCAGTCGAGTAGGCCCTCAATGGCAAACTTTGAGCGGCTCCTGGTCTTGCAGCCACAGTCAAGTTGGTCCTGCCATGTGCAGCTCTTCCGGCCGTCGATACAATTTTGTTCACAGTACTTGCCGTGGAGTTCCTGTTTTGTCACAATATCTGCTTCGTGCTTTTCTGCATGGACATGCAAGCCTGGGCAATGGTGCTGACCTTGCTGAGGTCCGGTGTCTCCACAGCCAGCAGCTTACTTAAGATCACCTTGTGGTTGACCCCTGTTATATCTGTAATGTACCTACAAATGACTCCACGAGGCAATGTGTTGTACTCAAACTGTAGTGACCTTGGTCCTTTATTCGTAATTCCAGAGTGAGGCAGACGCATGTTGGCTCCCCTTTTATACAGCCCCTGCCACCAGGGCAGGAAACCCCGGTCTCCACCAGTTACACCCTCTAGTGGTGCCAGCATGTATATACACAGTGTAAACCATACTGATCGTACATCAGGTAAACAAGTCTCCATCTTATGCAACTACAGAGTGGCTACACAGAGAGTATATTTATAGTCTGCTTATAAAACATCACTCTCTCCCAAGTCCTTTGTGCCAATTACCTTTGTACTATGTGCTCTGACTTAACTCTCCCCAGACGTAAGTGCCAATAGCCTTTGCACCTTGGCTGTGCTTTGGCTTGGCTCTCTCCCTGTTAACCCCCAAGTCCTTTTGCCACAACATTGGGCAGTGGTTACCAGGCTGGATGGTTCGATGATGCGGTGGAGGTTCCAGTGGGTTCTGGGTGTGATCCATGTGTGTATCCATGGCTACATACATCCATTTCCCGCCCCCACAGCGAGATTATGCAGCTGGCCCATTACATTAACATACAGGATCAGACACAGTGCAAGTACAAAGAAAGGGAGAAAAAAAAATGTTTTTTTACAGTTTGTATCGTGACACCTTGTTTCAGTGACTTACATTCGTTATGTTTTACAGTCTTGCACCAGGATTGGGTAGATTGCATAATTAGTTTAGTCATGGTCAGTACTGAGGTAGCAGTATAGGTATGCGAGGACGCTCGTTCCAGAGCAACTGGATGGGGTCCTAGTTGTCTGATGGTGGCGCTGTGCCCCCTTCCAGCGAGGTGGGCTTGGTTCGTTCACCTTGCTAGGACTCAGGGCCTTTGCCGTTGCCTAGTGGTGGGCAGTGCCACAGATGTTTGTGGCATTTTTGCCCTCCTTTGAGGGCTGCAGAATCTTCTGCCTGCTCTCTAATGGTGTTGGGAACCTGGCTGTTCCAGGTCTCGTTTGAGGAACTCGTTGGTTCTGATCTTTCGCTCCCGGACATGGCCGAGGTAGCCTGGGTCTGGGGGCTGTGCCGTCTCCACCCAGGTGGTGACCAATGGCAGCCGACTGCTCGTATTGGCGCCGGTTTCGTTTCCGGGTCTGTGACGGATAGTGCCATCGGATGTCTGCAGCATGGGATAGACCCGGGGCAGGGTATCAGGATCAGTGCCTTCACCCTCCTGAGGCCTCTGGCTTGCTACTTTTGGGGACAATCTATTCCTGATATCTCGCAACATTTTGTTCTTTACAATCTTAATCGGTTTGTTACATTGATTGCCATGCATACAATGTCTCTTTAAGTTCAGTTGGTTGCAGGTCTTCTTTAAGAGAACTCTGCCATGCCACGCTGCCTCTCGCTGCAACAGGGACGCCATTTTGCCTCTGTCTTCGAGGTCAACTGTCTTGATCCTTCTATCCCGCGATTCTGCCACAAAAGCTGGAAGAGTGCCTGTGAATTCGATCTTCCTCCCCAGGAGTCCTGCCATTGGAGCCGGGAAGGTACTTTTAGGTCATTCCGGTTGGATCATTGCCACGCAGTCATGATGGACGGTCTGTGCCTCAGGTGCTGCGCTGGTCAGTTCTCTGGTGCCTGGCCCAAGCGAAGGTGAGGTTTTGCTCAGCCTCTGAACACGGGGGACATCAATTGCTGGAGTGAAGCGGTCTTCTCATTGCCACAGGATCTTCCCATTTCCACTGGATCTTCCCCATCCACCTTCTTCCGAGTAGCATTGAACCATCACCTGCAACAATCCATAGAGGTAACTTGTGCACCACGCCATTATGAATTGCACTTACATCCGCACTACCAAGGACTGGGATCAGCTCCTTGGTGTAGGTGCGCAACTTTTCCTGCACTGGAACCAGCTCGGGTCGTTTTTTGTTCCATAGCCTCTCAAAGGCATCCTGGCTCATCACTGACTGGCTCACTCCCGTGTCCACTTCCATGAAGACTGGAACGCCATTTATCTCGACTTCTATCTTCACTGGAGGACAATCGGTGGTGCAGGTATACGCTCCATACACTTCTTCTTGGGGCTGAGCTGCCTCTCTGGCCAAATCATCATACTCCCCACTGGATATAAAGTCATCTACCGACTCCTCTGCTAGATGGTGAGTTGTATTTCTTTTACACATATGCTAGAGATGGCCCTTCAAGTTACAGGCTTTGCATACGTACTCAGCAAACCGACACTGGTGAGCCCTATGGTTTCCTCTGCAATGCCAGCATGGTGCTACTCGATTAGCACCCCTCGGCGGACTCTAAGTTCTGGAACCCTGAGGTCTGTGCTCTCTGGGCAGAGCCACGTTCTACAGTCTTGTCTGTGAAAGGCATCATTATGTATACAGGTACTTGCCGGGTTAGAGTCCGCAGGATGAATAATTTTCTTGGTGCTGCAGGTCAAGGCCATGAACTGATGCTGATGGCCTTCTGCAGGTTGACTGTGGTGTCAGCAGATAATAGCTTGTGAAGGAGGCCTTCATGGCCAATTCCTATAATGAAGATGTCTCGCAATGCTTCGTTGAGGTGCGTGCCAAAATCACATGGTGCCGCAAGTCTCCTGAGGTTGGCAGCATATTTTGCAATCTCCTGACCCTCAGGTCTGTGGTGAGTGTTGAATCTGTGCCTGGCCGTGAGGATGCTCTCTTTTGGTTTTAGTTGGTCGTGAATTAGTTCAGTCAGCTCCTCGTATGTCTTATCCTTGGTCTTTGTGGGTGCCAGCAAGTCCCTGACGAGGCGGTCGACCTCGGGCCCACAACTGGTCAGCCTTACACTTCTCCACCAATGTGTCCGTCTCCCCTGCCAGGTCGTTTGCCACAAAATATAGCTCAAGCCTTTTCATGAAGGCATCCCAATCATCACCCTCTGCGAAGTCTTTTAGTGTGCCAAAGGTAGCCATAATCACGTGAAAGTCTGTTTTCTCAACGCCAGTTGTTATGTCTGTAATGTACCTACGAATGACTCCACGAGGCAATGTGTTGTACTCAAACTGTAGTGACCTTGGCCCTTTATTCGTAACTCCAGAGTGAGACACAAGCATGGTGGCTCCCCTTTTATACAGCCCCTGCCACCAGGACAGGAAACCCCTGTCTCCACCAGCTGCACCCTCTAGTGGTGCCAGCATAGTATATACACAGTGTAAACCTTAATGATAGTACATTAGGTAAACAAGTCTCCATCTTATGCAACTATACAGTGACTACACAGAGAGTATATCTATAGTCTACATATATAACAACTCCGATCATGAAAAAGTCATGCAGCATGTCTTCCAATGTAGGCCCAAATTTGCAAGGTCCTGCAAGACATCTCAGGTCGGCAACAAATGCCGCTACGTCCTGGTCTTCTGGGCGAATGTGCGTAGAGAAGCAATATCTGGATATGAGGATTCCTTCCATGGGTTTAAGGTGTTCCCGAACTAGAGCGCACCGTTCTTTGTAATCCTTTTCTGTAGGAAGAGTGGGTGAGAGCAGATTCTTGATGAGTGCATAGATCGTGGGACCACAGACGGTGAGAACAACTGCCCTGCACTTCTCTGCATCCTCGTCTTTGTTTAGATTGTTTGCCATGAAATACTGGTCAAGACGATCCGTGAAATCTCCCCAATCCTCTCCCTCATTGAATTTCTCGAGAATTCCAACAGTACTCGATCGCGCTGTGCTTGCCATATGTTTGCGTAGGTTCGTATTTGCCTCGTCACCAGTTTTATTGTATGAAATGATACAATGAACTCCGTACTGTGAGCCAGTGACTAGGTGTAACCTGGTCAGTCTTTAATGGCTTCCAGAAGTAAAGATACAAAGGTGAAGTTCAGGTTATATACTGGGCCCAGCACGATTGTACCTATGACCCTATGACCTCCGATGGTAGTGTCCCCTGGTGGTGGGCAAATCTTATGTACATACATTACAGTATATGGAACCCTTTCATATGCACTACAAAGACTGATACTAGCTCAGATTTAACTGATCACCCACCTTAAACCAAACTCTGAGCTGCAGGATCCATATTTCGGATCCAGTGGAATTGATTTCCTTTGATGAAATACTAGTTTGGGGCCACAGCAAAGCCCAAAAGGGGCCCCATACCTGCTCTTAGCTCCCGCAGACTTGTTGGAATAGCTCTGGAACACCCCAACACATGCCGCCAAAGTCTCGCCTAGACATAAAAGGATCAAGAGGAAAACTGGCCTGCCTTCCAGGAATTTAGTAGCAGATGGTCAATAAGGTGGAAACCCACTGGATCTGAAATATGGATCCTGCAGCTCAGAGTTTGGTTAAAGGTGGGTGATCAGTTAAATCTGAGCTAGTATCAGTCTTTGTAGTGCATATGAAAGGGTTCCATATATTCAAAAAGGAGTTAGATGTAGTCCTTACTACTAGGGGGATCAAGGGGTATGGTGAGAAAGCAGGAATGGGGTACTGAAGTTGCATGTTCATCCATGAACTCATTGAATGGTGGTGCAGGCTCGAAGGGTCCAATGGCCTATTCCTGCACCTATTTTCTATGTTTCTATATCATGTGTTGAAAAGAGCATAAAGAGCTTCTGTTTTTAGCAACAAGATAAAATGTAAATAGACCTCGAGAAACCTACAGAGGAGAATGAAGAAGCTTGACTTGCTGTGCATGAAAGGTATAATAAGGCTGGCACTGGCAGAAAGGCCTTTATTGCAAAGGGGATGGAATATAAAAGCAGGGAAGTCTTGCTGTAGCTATACAGGGTATTGGTGAGGCCACACCTGGAATACTGCGTGCAATTTTGGTTTCCATATTTACGAAAGGTTATACTTGCTTTGGAGGCAGTTCAGAGAAGATTCACTAGGTTGATTCTGGAGATGAGGGGGTTGACTTATGAGGAAAGGTTGAGTAGGTTGGGCCTCTACTCATTGGAATGCAGAAGAATGAGAGGTGATCTTATCGGGGACTTGACAAGGTGGATGCAGAGAGGATGTTTCCACTGATGGGGGAGACTAGAACTAGAAGGCATGATATTAGAATAAGGGGCCGCCCATTTAAAACAGAGATGAGGAGAAATTTCTTCTCTCAGGGGGTTGTAAATCTGTGGAATTTGCTGTCTCAGAGAGCTATGGAAGCTGGGACATTGAATAAATTTAAGACAGAAATAGACAGTTTCTTAAACGACAAGGGGATAAGGGATTATGGGGAGCGGGCAGGGAAGTGGAGCTGAGTCCATGATCGGATCAGCCATGATCTTATTGAATGGCAGAGCAGGCTCGACGGCCCGTATGGCCTACTCCTGTTCCTATTTCTTATGTTCTTATGTAACCTAATCATAAGAACTATTTTGATCTCACTGGCCCAATCTTAATCATGATATTTTGATGAAGCAAAAATATTTTACCATAAGCAGAAGTTGCTTTGCATTGTGATCCACTGTATTGGATTCTTCTGACATTTAGTCTGCATTTAATGGTTGTATAAGTGAATACTGACTTAGTTGCTTGTACACAGAACATATTTTCTTACTTCACTGCTTCACCAATGTAGAAACTTTATGACTTCATTCTTCAGCATTGCCATGAAGTCTGTGGAGTCCAATTAATGTGGCACTGTAAACAACCCTTATTGTGATCCAGCTGACAGCTACTGTGGGCAATTTCAAAAACAGCGTGATAATGTTTCATGTGCTACTTACAGCTTCACTCAAATACTGTGGAGGTTGTTTGCTCAGTTGCACAGATGTTCCACTTCTTTTTACTGCAGCAACTGTGGTTCACTACAAGAATGAACAACACTGAATATTTTGTCAGACATAATAGCCAGAAGTTACCAGTTCATGAGATGTAAAAACACAAAATGAAACCACTTTTAAAATAAAGTGAAATTTGGCAGACATTTCTCAGCTGTGCTTTAACTTGCCAGTAAAACATTAGGTGGTTGTTACCGTAACAGACATTGATTGAAAACCGTGCACGCTCAATGATTTCAGGATAAAGATGATCGTATCGAGATTTTGGTCTACCTCAAGTCGATATTGAACATGTTTTCCTGTTGCTTCCAAACTAAAATATTGATTTTAATTTTTAAAAGTGTTGTTTTTCTTTACTGCAACTGTGCGATCTTATCTTGCTTAGTTATTTAGCCAGCTGTGTTGCTTTTTTTTTAAAAAAATTCTACCATGGTGTGACATACAGAAGGTCAGATTAAAGGTTACATTTGATCCTTTTGCACTGATAGCAAACAATAATTGCCCACAGAACATGTCATTTGTCTCCAGGTCACTATTTGTATCGTTTATTAGTGCATGTGCTTAGAAGCCAGTACCTGACCTTATAGGAAGAGCTTGGTGGTTCAATGGAAACAGAGTTGAGAAACGCCATAATTCTTGAAGGAATTCACCGGAGGAAGCAGGCAACTTGGACAAGAAGAATGGGCAATAAGCTTCCTGGTGGGGTAATTTACCACTTCCATTTTTAAAAATAATAGGCTCCTAAATCTGTGTACAGATAAGGGCCTCTTTGTGTATCAGACTTTTAACCATACATTAGAAGACAGATAGTGGAAGCAAACTCCTGAATCATTCAGAAAAAGAGTCCAGCAAGTGCATGAGGAAAGAGGAGGGGGAGCGGTTAGGGTTCCATGAGAGAATTGGTGACTTTCTTTGAAGTGTGTCCATTCCTCCCATCAGTAACCCTGGCCATGCCAACTAATGGTGAATTCATGTGTTCCCAGGCTGTTAGTATATTACTTAAATACTATGGCCCCAGAATTCCGATGGCACCATTCTGCCACCAGAAGTGAAACAGGGTAGGACTTCCGCCCGCCATGACATTTCACTCTTGGTTCGGTCCTAAATTGCAGAGACCAGTTAATTGAATATGGAGAGATGTGCAGGCTGTGCAAATCTGGCCTGCAACGCCTCAGATACGTTGAAGGTGGGTGGGCGGGGGGGGGGGGGGCGGAAGGTCAGAAAACTCCTACAGAGGCAAGTGGTAGTCCCCAAATGTGCCTTAAATAGCTAGCAAAGGGAGGGGGCAGGGGCAGAAACTGGAACTGAGAGCTGATGCAGCAGCAGGAGATAAAATCTGCTGCTGTTACTTAATGAGGAAATGGCAGCACCGGAGGAAGCAGGTAACTTGGGCAAGACAAATGGCAACCAGATCAAAGAGACAAGCAGTGACCTTCAGGGAGTTGTATCTAGATGTCCTCCTTACAAAGACGGGAGCAGTAGAGGTGGTCTGTTTGGGTCATAAACCAGACAGCCTCCAAGAATGTAGCACACACTCGATGAAAAGAGCTGGCTCCGTCCGTGAGTGCCACCTCCTCCAACCCCAAGACTCCTTTTCAATGCCAGATGAAAGTTAATAACCTCATCAGAACAACTAAGGGAAACTACTTAATTCCCCTGACCAGTCCTATGCATCTCTTTGTATGTATGGCAGTCCTTCATTCAGTACCTCACAAAGCAAGATTGTACTTTTCGATGTGATTTCTGTTGTTTGTAACTGGAGAAATATCTTCTACAGTATGAGCATCACAAATTTAGCACACATGTCTGTTCTTGATTTTTGCCCTTCAAATAATCAGATAAAGGAGTCTGCCCAGACTTCACTGCAATTTTCTTTCTCACAGAATGTGGTCGATTACTGCCAGGAATCTCATGCCGTGGGTAATTGTCCCCCAATAATAGACCGTTCATGAGGAAGAAGCCTTGAAGATCATGAGGAGTTATGCAGCCAAACCTATTGGAGATTGAGATGAAGGAGGGCCATTGGCAGCTGCAGGTTTGTCTGGACCACCTGCAATTTCCCTGGATAATAGTTTAGGAGCAAAATAGACTAGAAAGTGACATGATCACCCATCTTCAAAAGCTACAGAGTGAACTGCTATGGTAGCTGTCTAATATTATTACATGTCTTCATTTCCTTTACTTCTAGATAACCCATAATGTATTGAAAAGGCAGAAAAAGGAGTCAGGTGGCTTTTCATCTCTACCTAACCAGCCACATCCTCACCCACTCCAGCATTCACCCTGTACAGCTCCAAAGAAATTTACTCAGGGTTCCAATAAGAGGGTGCCAGAGGAGTTGGAAGTGGGATCTGACATTAAAGAGCAGACGCTCTGCAGACATGAGCCCTTGGCTCCACAGAAAGCCTAAAGAGTCAGTTATTTGGGGTCTTGCTCAAAAAAGAAGGATGCTGGATTAGCATCACTCATATAACTGTGATACCCCAATGCCAAATAACCTGCTAGCAGTAACTGCCTAGGCTCACACGTGATAAATGACTACTTGGGTAATGTAGTCGGCAGCTGCCATTACTCAAGGTACCCTATGCCAGAAACTATCAGCGCCATAAGAAAGCAGGGGAGAAAATAGATTAACTCATTGGGACATTAGAGTCTTTACCTTTTCCTAAAAATTGTTATGATTCTGCTAAAGATTTGACGTGCTATATGTATCTTATCGTTATGTTAAAGTAACATGGTTCGGATTTTAAATATCTTTTGTACATCTTGAGATGTGCAGAAATTTACAGTTGAGAAGAAAGCACATCATCACTGAAACAGTGAACATCCAAATACAAAATGTAGAACTTTTCCAAAGTTCACATAGATAAGAACAAAATAACATAAGAATTAGGAACAGGAGTAGGCCACACAGCCACTCGAGCCTGCATAATAAAGTCTATGTTTCAATGTTGTGCATCAATTCTTCATTATGGTATCCAATATTGTTTGTAGAATATTTGTTTAACAATTCTGTCGAGTTAAAAGGAAAGTTAGAAATATACAGAGTGCTATGAAAGTGTAATAATTCACTTGCATCATCAAAATGAGGGAAAAAAGTAACTCTTTCTGCATGATCAGGAAGTCTTACCACACAAGTAGCACCAGATGACAATATAAATGTTATTTTTCACATGTTCTCTTTTGAGAGAGTAATAAATACAGAAGTATCTGTGTTTCACTTCAGTAGATGATGTGTGTGCACTTCCCCACTGTGCAATCTGCAAGGTGGAATGAGAACACAACTCAAAGCCTTAACACTCTTTTGGCTTCCAGCAAACAATGCTTAGCTCATTTATATAAACTGTTCCAGATGAGCTGAGTCTCAGATCTCTGGTGGTTGCAGATGCTCTTTTTCTTTCACTGCATATCTCAGGGCATTTATTTAAAATATCAGCTAGACCACCATCAAACTGAGCTGATCCCTTCAGGCTGCTTTCAGACTTTATTAGAATTTATCAAATAATGGAAATGAACCCAATATTCTATTCATTCACCTGTGTCCAAGGATCTTGAAAGATTATTTTAATTGTGGTGCTATTACATTGGGAAATTTCCAATAGAATTACGTGTGATGTATGTTTGCTTACAATGTTCTGCACCCCCCCAGAGCTATTGGTATTTATCCATTCTGAATGTTTATAATGGCAGTGTCTGATATATTCTGGAGTTTAACATTACTTTACTCTTACTGGAGTACACAGTATCCAAAGTTTTATTGTGTTTGGCTAGCTCAATTGTCAATTGACACGAAACACCCGCAGACTTTTCACTAGAAAAATTATAGGAAAGAAATCTGAAAGGCAGCCCATAACAACAAACACAAATCTGGTCTTGCAACAGTTCAATCCTCTATATGCAGTAGGACAGGAGAAATAAGAATTCTTGCTTCTAACAGGATTAACTGTGGCATTAATCAAACCTCGCTCGTGTGACCCATTTTGAGGAGAGCTTCGCATTCATTGTTAGCTCTCTTTGTAATGCAGCTGAATATTGCCTCCATGTGCCTGGTGATTCTTGAGGCAATCATGCATGAATATATCTGCTTACATTTCTGTGGCACACTGACAATAATCAGTAAATCATTTTTTAAGCTTTTAAGTCATGCTATGATTAATTTTAAGTTGTGCCTTTTCACTATCATTTTTTTGCTAATCATCTCTTGCGTGCAACCTTATCAAATGCCTTCTGGAAGTAGATATTAACAACAGCCATAGATACTCCCCTATCCATCATGATAGTGATCTCCTCAAAAAATGTAATCAGATTCATGAATCTTCTAGAAAAGCGAAGTTGGAGAGGTGTCCTGATAGACGTCTGTAAAACTATGAAGGGTTTGATAGGTTAAAAATAGATAACATGTTTCCATTTGCAAGAGAGTCCAAGACTAGTGGCCATAAATATAAGATAGTTACTAATAAATCCAATAAGGATTTCAGGAGAAATGTCTTTACTCTGCCACATCCAGTTGTGAATGATTGTGGACAATTAAACAACTAACAGGAGGAGGAGGCTCCATGACTATCCCCATCCTCAACGATGGAGCCCAGCACATAAATGAAAAAGACAAGTTGAAGCGTTTGCAAACATTTTAAGCCAGATGTGCCAAGGGCACTTTCCTGAGGTTGCCACCATCACAGAAGCCAGTCTTCAGCCAATTCGATTCACTCCACGAGATATCAAGAAATGACTGAGCGCACTGGATATGGAAACGGCTATGGGCCCCGACAACATCCTGGCTGTCGTGCTGAAGACTTGTGCTCCAGAACTAGTTGCACCTCTAGCCAAGCTGTTCCAGTACAGCTACAACACTGGCATCTATCCAACATTGTGGAAAACTGGCCAGGTATGACCTGTCCACAAAAAGCAAGACAAATCCAATCTGGCCAATTACTGCCCCATCAGTCTACTCTCAATCATCAGCAAAATAATGGAAGGTGTCATCGACAGTGCTGCCAAGCATCACTTACTCACCAATAACCTGCTCACTGATACGCAGTTTGGGTTCTGCCAGGACCACTTGGCTCCAGACCTCATTAAAGCCTTGGTCCAAACATGGACAAAAGAGCTGAATTCCAGAGGGGCGGTGAGAGTGACTGCCCTTGACATCAAGGCAGCATTTCACCGAGGAGCCCTAGTAAAATTGCGAATCAAGGAGAAAATTCCCCATTGGCTTGAGTCATACCTAGCACAAAGGAAAATGGCTGTGGTTGTTGGAGGTCAATCATCTCAGCTGCAGGACATTGCTGCAAGAATTCCTCAGGGCAATGTCCTCAGCCCAACCATTTTCAGGAGCTTCATCAATGATCTTCCCTCCATCCCAAAGACAAAAGTGGGAATGTTCACTGATGATTGCACAGTGTTCAGTTCCATTCTCAACTCCTCAGATAATGAAGCAGCCCGTGTCCGCATGTAACAAGACCTGGATGAAATTCAGGCTTGGGCTGATAAATGGCAAGTATCATTCATGCCACACAAGTGCCAGGCAATGACTATCTACAAGAAGAAAGAGTCTAACCACCGTCCCTTGATATTCAACAGCATTATCATCGGCAAATCCTCCACCATCAACATCCTGGGGGTCACCATTGACCAGAAACTTAATTGGACCAGCCATGTAAATACGATAACATAAGAACATAAGAACATAATAAATAGGAACAGGATTAGGCCATGCTGCGCCGGTGTTGGAGGGAGCAACCCGCTTGATTGGCAACCCATTTACCACCTTAAACATTCACTCCCTCCAACGCCGGCACACCGTGGCTGCAGTATGTACCATGGCTGATCTGATCATGGACTCAGTTCTACTTCCCTGCCCATAACCCTTTACTCCCGTATTGCTCAAAAATCTGTCTATCTCCGCCTTAAATATATTCAATAACCCAGCCTCTGCTGCTCTCTGGGGCAGAGAATTCCACAGATTTACAACCCTCTGAGAGAAGAAATTCCTCCTCATCTCAGTTTTAAATAGGCTGCCTCTTATTCTGAGACTATGTCCCCTAGACTATGACTACAAGAACAGGTCAGAAACTGGGTATTCTGTGGCAAGTGTCTCACCTCCTGACTCCCCAAAGCCTTTCCACCATCGACAAGGCACAAGTCAGGAGTGTGATGAAATATTCTCTCCACTTGCCTGGATGGGTGCAGCTCAACACCATCCAGGACAAAGCAGCCCACTTGATTGACGTCCCATCCACCACCTTAAACATTCACTCCCTCCAACACCGGTGTACTGTGGCTGCAGTGTGTACCATCTACAAGATGCACTACAGAAGCTCGCCAAGGCTTCTTCAACAGCACCTCCCAAACCTGCGACCTCTACCACCTAGAAGAACAATGGCAGCAAGTGCATGGGAACACAATCACATGCAAGATCCCCTCCAAATTACATGCCATCCTGACTTGTAAATATATCGCCAGCACTGTGGGAATACCTTCAACACACGGACTGCAGCGGTTCAAGAAGGCGGCTCACCACCTTCTCAAAGGCAAATAGCGATGTGCAATAAATGCTGGCCTTGCAAGTGACGCCCACATGCCAAGAAGAAATATAAAATAACTCAGAGAGTGGTGAGAATGTGGAATTTGCTACCACATGAAGTGGTTGAGGTGAATAGCATAGATGCATTTAAGGGGAATCCAATTAAGTACTTGAGGGAGAAAGTTATAGAAAGGTATGTTGATAAGGTGAGATGAAGTAAGGGGGTAGAAGGCTTGTGGGGAGCATAAACACTGGCATAGACCTGTTGGGCTAAATGGCCTGTTTCTATGCTATTAATTGTATGTCATTCTATGACCTGCCCTTCAAATCCATGCTGACTCAGCTCATACTTGCCCAAGTGCTCAGTCGCTCTGTCATTGACGATAGATTCCGTTAACCTTCCCACAACTGCTATTAAACTGACAGGTCTGAAATTATTTGGTTTCTCCCTCCATCCATTCTTAAATAATAGATTGATGTTTGCAATATTCCAATCCAAAGGCATAATTGCTGATTCTAGATAATTCTAGAAAATTATGTCTAACATATCTGCAATTCCCTCACTTATTTATTGAAATACTCTAGAGTGGAAACCATCTGGTCCTGGAGATTTGTTTATCTTAAGTCCCATTACGTGTTCCATTATCATTTTCTTACTTATATTAAATTCACTAAATTCCTCCCTAATACCAGTTTATACCACTAGTATACAGGGCTAGACTTTCCCTAAAGACCCTCAATGCCCGATTGCCCGCTGAGAAGAACCACTCATGTTCGGCGAGAAAAGCTGGTGAGAATTTCCATTTTTATGATTAAAGTGAGTAAAACTAATTTCCCGGCAAGAAAATGGGCATTGTACACTCATCATTGGTGGTTTTCTCAGCGGGTAAGTGGAAAGTTAGCAACATGGGCCGCCGTTACCGGAATAGACGGTAAGTAATAAAATTTATCCGAGGCTGCGGTTGGGCCTAGAGAGGGGGGAAACCTTAAACAAAAATGTTATTAAAAAAAATAAAAACATACAAAGCAATCCCAAAACAATTTTAAAATTAAAAAAAATATAAAGAATCTTTAACTTACCTTTCTTTGCAGGGTCCCCCCTTACCGCCCTGTTTAAGCAGCTTTTACAGTGCGGTTCTCTTGGCGATCTGGACGTCGGCGGTTGAGGCCAAACTTACGCCCTGGCGGTTGTTCTCGCCGTTGCACGTGGGCGGTCTGGTCCCGGCGGGTGAGTTCAGAGGTGGGCGATAACATTGAAAAACTTACGTGGAAACTTTCGCCGGGCGGAAAACCAGCTGTACCACCGAGAACATCGCCGACAATGAAGCCAAAAATCTAGCCCATGGTCCTCTTACTCCACTGTGAAAATGGATGCTTGTAACATTTTTATTCAGTACTCTGTGCCACTTCTAATCATAGACAAATTTATTTCAGCCAAGGCAAATTTATTCTACCACATTCTTCCCATAGGATTGACTCCTGCTTGCAGCAGGCTATAGAGAACTAAATTAAAGCAAAATAAAAACATTTGACAATCTCCAAACTGGGAATAAATTAAGGAAAATGTAATACTTTTTAAGCAATGATTCTTACAATTAGGATCATTTATTTTTTCTACTTATTGTTACAAGACAATCTCAAAATTCTATTCTTTCAGTCCCCTCTCTCAGGAATATAGATTACAGAAAACACATTCAAACCAAGTTATGAATGGTATTAATAATACACCAGTGAGGATATGTATGGGACATAAATCTCTACTCGGTCAGAATGATAGATAAGGAGGGAAAATAATGGACAGGCAGAGAACAGAGTATTTCATAAACAAAGAAGTGGATTTTCTGGCGATATAGACCAAGAAAAAATAGAAAATATCAAAAGAGGCACATCATCCTTGGCAAGATATTCACAACCTTCTGAGTGCCCCGTGGAAAGTAAAGAGAACAGGACATAATGACATGAAAGGAGAGCCAAGGATAGACTGGCCAAAATAAAGCAATCACTCAAGACCACAGGAGGTGGGCCAAGTACACAAGACCATTTGACACTGACAGAGTAGACAGCTTGCACATCAGTGGTAGCTCCAGACCTGGATGGAGCTCAAGGTTGATGGCAAAGGCCCAGCTTCCAAACACCTTAGGGTAAGGCATCATACAAAAAAAATACAATTTACATGCCTACTAGGTTTGCTAAAATTATATTTTTATTATATTCTCTGCTTGGACAAATTGAATTGTGGGAAATCGGAGGCAGTCTGAGTCGTCTTATCATTAACTTGCTCACAAAGTATACACCATACAACATCCTACCAAACATGTTCACTGGGGGGACATGATTTCTGATGCTGGAGTCCACATGTATTAAAGTGTGCACAGCAGCCGGTTTGCTAACTTCACCCCTCTTTTTAACTCAATGATTGAATTGCCTCAAAGCAAGGTAGATTCATAAATCTGAGCCCTTCCAAATCTCTGTTTGATGTTTCCTTCTTATTTCTTGTACCATTTGTCCAACAATCAAGTATCAAAAACAAGTAACCGCAAGATGGCGGTAATGTAAATGTTTTGTAGCATATAGATAAGAGGTAGCAAATATATATACTTAATTAGATAAAAGTATAACTTGAATATTCGAAGTTTTGGAGACAGTAGTAAGCTCGATGAAGTTCTGGAAGCTGCCATAGATTCTTGAGTATAAAGCGACTTACATATGATCAACCTCCCAACTTTTCAGCCAAAAATCTGGAAAAAAAACAATGATCCACGTATAAGATGCTCCATTAGTCACCCTGGTTCCCCAGAGTAGAAAATGGGATATTATTGCACCTGACTGTTCCATATGCTGCCACTGCTGTGCACAGACATGGAGCAAGAGATTGGGAGCCTGAAAGAAGGAAGTGGGAGCCCAGCAGTTGGAAAGAAGGCAATGCAAGACTAGATCGGTGAGAAGCAAGCAGGGCTGAAGAGTTTAGAATAGAAAGAAGACTAGAAGTGGGACAGGGGCAGGTGAATACTCTCCCTGCAGTGAGTTATAGTGCCATCCATCACATTGTCTTGTAACTAAGACAATCCCTAAACAGTGATGTACGTTTCTAGTCTTACATACAAGTATATACATTCCGTCCTCAGTGAGCTTGCTCCCCTGGGCCCAGCTTTCTCGGTACCACATAAGGTAGTGTGCTTATCCACTCAATCATTTACGGAAGTTCTAAAAAAATTCCGTGTGCTTGTACACTTCCAAAAGGAAAATGCAACAGATATATATTTAAACTATCACTTTGTCATCCATTGGCTAAAGTTATTTTCCACTACGCCACTAAAAACTAAAGTATGGTTAAAAAGCTGCTGTGGTTTAAAAAATAAAAATCGTGAATCCTAACATTCCTGTTTTGGCTTATCTTAGTGAAAATGCACATGTAAATAAAGAATGGTGTAATCCTGGGAGGAAGCACCAATGGATGATTCATAGGCGTTCAGTGTTGCTTTGGGTCATCATACCCCTCAGGAACTGGAGTATATAAGGCTAGCAAAAAGTTGTTAACGGTCCTGTTAACCATTAACTTGAGCAGAATTCTGCAGCTGGAGGGTGATGTCAAGAAATTAGTATTTTACTTCCATTATTGAGCTAAACAAAGAGCAATGAGAGAAGAAACTTTCTGCTTGAAAGCAAGGTGTAGCAGGCACTGGTTTATATATGGCAGTGGAGCAGAAAGAGAAGTAACAAGGCCTTGGAAGACAGATGGATCCAGTGAGGAGAGGAAGTAATATAGCTGAGAAAACAGACTTTGGCAATGAGCATAAATGCCTCACAATAGGTTGCTATATAAGATAGAGCCATGTGGGATTGAAGGGCAGACCCTGGGTTGAATTGGTTGAATTCTTATAGACAGAGGGTTGATATTCAAGAAAGGAGGGAGAGAAAAAACAGGGAACTACAGGCCAGTTGGCCTGACATCAGTCGTCGGGAAAGTGCTGGAATCCATTATTAAGGAAGTGGTAACAAGGCACTTAGAATTTGTGGTCAGAGGCTTCCTGCGGGGAAATGCCTCCAATCCGCAAATAAGATGCCCATATACCTGGTGGTCCAGGAGGTACGGAGATTTATGGTCCTGGGCCTCTCTCGGATACCCACGGGTCGAGACTCACATATCTCAAGGGCACACGCAGTTCGCAAGCGCTCCTGGGATCACATGGGCTGGCCTATCGAATGACAGAATGGAATCCCCATTCATACTTATGGGAATACCACAAAAAGTACATCTAGACATCAAATAACTTGAAAAAAAACATCACATCTTTAAAATTCATTAAAATAGCATTTAATTAAATATTTAAGACAAAAATTACATTTTTTGATAAATAAATGTACATGTTTTAAAAGAGCTAAAAGTAAACTTACCTTATTTCACAGGTTTCACATATATAAATTATTGATAACATTTTATTTTTCTATGTTTTAAAACTTTTACGCTGGTAAAAGCAGGTAAGAATTTACGCTGGTAAAAGTATGTAAGAATTTCATAGGCATTCACTGGGCAGAAGTTAGGCAAGTAGCCCAACTCTCCGCCTACGGATGCCCTTTGCCCGGGGATGACAGATTGCAAGTTTCGGGTTTTAACACATGCACAGCGCAGGCCTCAACCCGGAACCAGCATGGCCCCCACGAGCGCATGCGCACCTCATACACACCCATAGGGGCCGCAAATTATGACCCATTATAATTAGGCAGAGTAAACATGGTTTTATGAAAGGTAAATCGTGTTTGACAAATTTATTAGAGTTTTTTGAAGATGTAATTAGCAGGGTAGATAGAGTGAACCAGTGGATGTAGTATATTTGGATTTCTAAAAGGCATTCAATAAGGTGCCACATAAAAGGTTGTTAAGCAAGTTATTAAGCAGTCGGCGGTAATTCGTCGTCGGAGAAGAGGCGGAGCGGGTGTCCAGGGAGGCCTACAAGAGGCCCATCAGTCGGCGGGAGTTCGTCGTCGGAGAGGCGGCGGAGCGGGTGTCCAGGGAGGCCTACAAGAGGCCCATCAGTCGGCGGGAGTTCGTCGTCGGAGAGGCGGCGGAGCGGGTGTCCAGGGAGGCCTACAAGAGGCCAGCCGGTGCAACTGCAGCAGGGAGGCAAAAAAGAAGTAGAAAGAAATCAAAAGGTAGATCACAGCCAAGGGAGTAAGTGACTGGCTGGTGATTGGTAAGTAGTTTTTCTTTTTCTTTTCTTTATCAGCAAGTAACCTTTCAGCATTGTTGTTGCCAAATTAAGTTAATCTAGGGGTTAAGTCATGGAAGGAGAGCTCGGACACGTGTAATGCTCCTCCTGTACTATGTGGGAAGTCAGGAACGCTTCCAGTGTCCCTGACGACTACGTGTGTGGGAAGCGTATCCACCTGCAGCTCCTGACGGACCGCATTGTGGCACAGGAGCTGCGGGTGGATTTACTCTGGAGCATCCACGATGCTGAGAATGACATGAAAAGCACATTTAGTGAGTTGGTCTTACCGCAGGTAAAGGGTGCACAGCCAGATAGGGAATGGGTGAGCAACAGGAAGAGCAATGCAAGGCAGGTAGTGCAGGGGTCCCCTGCGATCATACCCCAGCAAAACAGATATACCGCTTTGGGTACTGTTGGGGGGATGACTCATCAGGGGACAGCAGCAGCAGCCAAGTTCATGGCACCATGGGTGGCTCTGCTGCACAGGAGGGCAGGAAAAAGAGTGGGAGAGCGATAGTGATAGGGGATTCAATTGTAAGGGGAATAAATAGGTGTTTCTGCGACCGCAACCGAGACTCCAGGATAGTATGTTGCCTCCCTGGTGCAAAGGTCAAGAATGTCTTGGAGCGGGTGCAGGACATTCTGAAAAGGGAGGGTGAACAGCCAGTTGTTGTGGTGCATATAGGTACCAACGATATAGGTAAAAAACGGGATGAGGTCCTATGAGATGAATTTAGGGAGCTAGGAGCTAAATTAAAATGTAGGACCTCAAAAGTAGTAATCTCAGGATTGATACCAGTGCCAATGGCTAGTCAGAGTAAGAATCGCAGGACAGCTCAGAAGAATACGTGGCTTGAAGAGTGGCGCAGAAGGGAGGGATTCAAGTTCCTGGGACACTGGAACCGGTTCTGGGGGAGGTGGGACCAGTACAAACCAGACGGTCTGCACCTGGGCAGGACCGGAACCAATGTCCTATGTGGAGTGTTTGCGAGTGCAGTTGGAGAGGAGTTAAACAAATATGGCAGCGGGATGGAAACCTATGCAGGGAGACAGAGGGAAATAAAATGGAGGCAGAAGCAAAAGATAGAAAGGAGAATAGTAAAAGTGGAGGGCAGAGAAACCCAAGGCAAAAAACAAAAAGGGCCACATTACAGCAAAATTCTAAAGGGGCAAATTGTGTTAAAAAGGCAAGCCGAAGGCTCTGTGCCTCAATGCGAGGAGTATTCGGAATAAGGTGGACGAATTAACTGCGCAGATAGCAGTTAACGGATATGATGTAATTGGCATCATGGTGACATGGCTCCAGGGTGACCAAGACTGGGAACTCAACACCTAGGGGTATTCAACATTTAGGAAGGATAGACAGAAAGGAAAAGGAGGCTGGGTGGCATTGCTGGTTAAAGAGGAAATTAATGCAATAGTAAGGAGGGAGATTAGCTTGGATGATATGGAATCGGTATGTGTCATGTATCTTACATTATTATATATAACTGTATCCTAACATGACTGTAATAAGATATGACCTGTAACCACCAGCATACTTTACCACCAGGTCTGCACTTGCAAGAGACAGGTATATAAGGACAGGTCTCAGGCAAGTGCAGCATTCCAGAGCTGTGAAATAAAGGTGCAGGTCCAGAGTGACCTTGACTTCACTACATGCCTCGTGTGAATTTGTACTGAGGGGACAGGACTTTACAGTGGCGATGAGTTACGGGATTACAGAATCCACAGAATGGCGAACAACGGATCAGATGAAAAGTACAATGCGGGAGACAATTGGGAGGACGTTATAGAAAGGCTCCAGCAAAGCTTTGTAACCAAAGACTGGTTAGGCGACAATAAAACAGACAAGAGAAGAGCCCATCTCTTGAACAGCTGCGGCTCGAAAACATACGCTTTAATGAAGGATCTGTTGGCACCCGAGAAACCAGTAAGCAAGACGTTTGAAGAATTCAGCACACTGCTAAGAGACCACCTGAAGCCAGCGAGCAGCCTACACATGGCCAGACACAGGTTCTACAACTACAGACGCTGTGTGGGCCAGAGCATACCCGACTTCATGGCGGAACTTCGGAGGTTGGCTAGTTTATGTGAGTTCTCCGATGAACTGAGGAGAGAAATGCTGAGAGACTTTTTCATTGAAGGAATAGGCCATGCAGGCATATTCCGAAAGTTCATAGAAACCAAGAACCTGACCTGAAAGGCAGCAACACTGGTTGCACAGACATTCTTGGTAGGGGAAGAAGAAACGAGGTTGATTTACAATGCAGGTACGACAACTAACGAAATATCAGAACAAGAAGTTCACAGCACTAAACAAGCTGCTACCCCCACACACAGACAAAACCGGGAGAACAGGCTCTCGACAGCAGGCAGAAGCCATCAAGGGCCACAGGAACGGCCGTTCACACCTCATCAACCCACAATGCGAGCAATCAACTACAAACTGAGAGAAGCTCAAGAGAGATCAGCCAGACGCAGCACATTCTTTGGGAATACTTTGAACAATGGAACAGGTCTGTTCTGGAGGTGTGGGGGTGGGCACTTGTCAAGGGGATGTCGATTTCAGCAGGCTGTTTGCAGAAATTGTGAATATACAGGGCATTTGGCCCGCATGTGCAAAAAAACGGCAGCTCGGCTGGTATACAAATCGGATGGGTCGGAAAGCAGACCAGAAGATGGTGGGGACAGTACCCGGGACACCGATGTACAGCGGGTCAACACAATCAATGGCCGCTGCTCCTACAACAGGACGCCTCCTATAATGATGAGGGTCCTACTCAATGGGATATCTGTCAACATGGAGCTGGATACTGGAGCGAGTCAATCTCTCATGGGCGCTCAACAATTTGAACAACTGTGGCCACATAAAAGAGACAGACCAAAACTCACAAGGGTCTACACCAAACTAAGGACCTATACCAAAGAAATCGTACCAGTCCTCGGCGGCGTCATGCTCTCTGTCACACACAAAGGGACAGTGAACCGACTTACCCTGTGGATTGTCCCCGGAGACCCCCCAGCACTGCTGGGGAGAAGCTGGCTGGCAAAACTAAACTGGAAATAGGATGATGTCCATGCCATGTCATTAGAGGAATGGACCTCCTGCTCAACAGTTATAAAGCGATGTGAAAATCTCTTTCAGCCAGGTGTGGGCACTTTCAAAGGGGCCAAAGTCAAAATCTACATCACACAGGATGCTAGATCGGTCCATCACAAGGCCAGAGCTGTACCCTATGTGATGAGGGAAAAGATTGAACACAAACTAGACAGGCTTCTGTGGGAAGGCATTATATCATCTGTGGAATTTAGCGACCGGGCAACTCCCATCGTCCCAGCCATGAAGCCGGATGGATCCGTACGAATCTGTGGGGACTACAAATCTACCATAAACAGAGTCTCCCTACAGGACCAGTACCCGCTGCCCAGAGCGGAGGACTTATTTGCCACATTGGCTGGAGGTAAACTTTTCTCAAAATTGGACCTCACATCTGCGTATATGACGCAAGAATTGACCGAGGAATCCAAGCTACTCACGACCATCAACACACATCAAGGCCTTTTCATGTACAATCGATGCCCATTCGGCATCAGGTCGGCAGCTGCCATAGTCCAGCGCAACATGGAGAGTCTGCTCAAGTCCATCCCGGGGACAGTTGTATTTCAAGACGACATACTTATCACGGGCAGGCACACCGACTCCCATCTCCGTAATTTGGAGGAAGTACTAAAGCGGTTGGATCGGGTAGGCTTACGAGTCAAAAAATCCAAGTGCCTGTTTCTCGCACCCGAGGTTGAATTTTTGGGCAGAAGGATTGCCGCTGATGGAATCTGCCCAACAGAGTCTAAAGCAGAAGCAATTCGCCTGGCAGCCAGGCCCTGGAATGTCTCAGACCTGCGCGCCTCTCTCGGGCTACTCAATTACTTTTGGAACTTTATGCAGAACTAAGGCACGGTGCTGGAACCTCTCCATGTGCTACTCAGGAAGGAGTGCGATTGGTTTTGGGAGGACGCCCAGGAACGCGCCTTCAATAAGGCACGCAACCTTCTGTGTTCCAACAGTGTTTTGACTTTCTTTGACCCAGGTAAAAAGTTAGTTCTCACATGCGATGCGTCAGCATATGGGGTTGGGTGCCTTTTGCAACATGTCAATGGTGTGGGCAAATTATAACCCATAGCTTATGCCTCCAGGACACTTTCGCGGGCGGAGCGCGGGTACGGAATGGTAGAGAAGGAGGCGCTCGCGTACGTGTATGGTGTCAAAAAGATGCACCAATACCTTTTCGGGGCCAAGTTCGTGTTAGAAACTGACCACAAGCCCTTCACGTCCCTCCTATCTGAGATCAAGGCAATAAATGCCAACGCCGTGGCGCGAATTCAACGGTGGGCACTCATGCTGGCCTCCTACGACTATACCATAAGGCACACACCAGGCACAGACAACTGTGGCAACGCGCTCAGCAAGCTACCCCTGGCGACCACAGAAGGGTCTGACGAACAGGAGTGTGCGATAATCATGGCAATCAATGCCTTTGAGTCCACAGGTTTGCCCGTGACGGCTTGCCAAATCAGAGCCTGGACGGCCAGCGACCCCACGTTATGCTGAGTAAAAAGATGTGTCCTAACCGGTGACTGGGCAGAGGCTCGCAATGCCTACCCTGAGGAATTAAAACCCTTTCACAGGCCCATGCATGAGCTATCACTACAAGCAGACTGCCTGATGTGGGGCAGCCGAGTAGTCATGCCTCTGCGAGGCAGAGAGGCATTTGTCCGGGAGCTCCACCGCGAGCACCCGGGGATCGTTTTCATGAAGGCCATAGCCAGATCCCACGTCTGGTGGCCTGGTATTAGAAACATAGAAACATAGAAAATAGGTGCAGGAGCAGGCCATTCAGCCCTTCTAGCCTGCACCGCCATTCAATGAGTTCATGGCTGAACATGAAACTTCAGTACCCCCTTCCTGCTTTCTCGCCATAACCCTTGATCCCCCGAGTAGTAAGGACTTCATCTAACTCCCTTTTGAATATATTTAGTGAATTGGCCTCAACTACTTTCTGTGGTAGAGAATTCCACAGGTTCACCACTCTCTGGGTGAAGAAGTTTCTCCTCATCTCGGTCCTAAATGGCTTACCCCTTATCCTCAGACTGTGACCCCTGGTTCTGGACCTCCCCAACATTGGGAACATTCTTTCTGCATCTAACCTGTCTAAACCCGTCAGAATTTTAAACGTTTCTATGAGGTCCCCTCTCATTCTTCTGAACTCCAGTGAATACAAGCCCAATTGATCCAATCTTTCTTGATAGGTCAGTCCCGCCATCCCGGGAATCAGTCTGGTGAACCTTCGCTGCACTCCCTCAATAGCAAGAATGTCCTTCCTCAAGTTAGGAGACCAAAACTGTACACAATACTCCAGGTGTGGCCTCACCAAGGCCCTGTACAACTGTAGCAACACCTCCCTGCCCCTGTATTCAAATCCCCTCGCTATGAAGGCCAACATGCCATTTGCTTTCTTAACCGCCTGCTGTACCTGCATGCCAACCTTCAATGACTGATGTACCATGACACCCAGGTCTCGTTGCACCTTCCCTTTTCCTAATCTGTCACCATTCAGATAATAGTCTGTCTCTCTGTTTTTACCACCAAAGTGGATAACCTCACATTTATCCACATTATACTTCATCTGCCATGCATTTGCCCACTCACCTAACCTATCCAAGTCACTCTGCAGCCTAATAGCATCCTCCTCGCAGCTCACACTGCCACCCAACTTAGTATCATCCGCAAATTTGGAGATACTGCATTTAATCCCCTCGTCTAAATCATTAATGTACAATGTAAACAGCTGGGGCCCCAGCACAGAACCTTGCGGCACTCCACTAGTCACTGCCTGCCATTCTGAAAAGTACCCGTTTACTCCTACTCTTTGCTTCCTGTCTGACAACCAGTTCTCAATCCACGTCAGCACACTACCCCCAATCCCATGTGCTTTAACTTTGCACATTAATCTCTTGCGGACTTGGAGCTCTGCGTCCTAAGGTGCGCCATTTGTGCCCAACTCAGCAATGCCCACAGGGAGGCTCCACTGAGCCCCTGGCCCTGGCCTACCAAACCGTGGTCGCGGGTGCACGTGGACTATGCGGGCCCATTCATGGGCAAAATGTTCCTCGTAGTTGTAGATGCATTTTCAAAATGAATCGAATGCACCATTTTAAACTCGAGCACAACCTCCACCACTGTGGAGAGCCTCGCAACCATGTTTGCAACGCACAGAATCCCTGACATATTGGTCAGTGACAATGGTCCGTGCTTCACCAGCGCAGAATTCCAAGACTTTATAATTGACCACGGCATAAATCACGTCAAGACGGCACCGTTCAAGCCAGCCTCCAACGGCCAGGTGGAGAGAGCAGTGCAAATCATTAAACATGGCAAGCTTAAAATCCAGGGTCCCACGCTGCAGGGTCGCCTGTCGCGTCTGCTGCTGGCATACAGATCTCGTCCGCACTCACTGACTGGGATCCCCCGCCCTGCGCAACTGTTGATGAAAAGGACTTTAAAAACAAGGCTCTCATTAATCCTCCCAGACATGCACAAAATCATTGAGGCAAAGCGCCATAACCTGACTGAGTACCATGACAGAAATTCGAGGGGGAGATGGAATGAGATAGGGGACAAAGTGTTTGTACTAAACTATGGCAGGGGTCCCAAATGGCTTGCAGGGACAGTAACGGGCAAGGAAGGAAACAGGCTACTGGTAGTACAAATGGACAATGGCAAAACCTGCCAGAGGCGTGTAGACCAAGTCAAAAGCAGATTTACCAACAACACTGCGGAACCAGAGGCAGACTACAATGTGGAACTCGCACCACACCTGGTGGACAGACAGAGGGAACAACCTGAGGAAAGGGCAATCCCAACAGACAGCCCAGGCGAGTCAACAACAATCACACCAATCGAAACAGACAGCCCAGGCGAGATACCAGCAACCACACCCAAAGAAAAACAGACACCAAGGCAAACAACTGAACCACAACTCAGATGCTCCACGCGAGAACGTAGACCACCTGAGAGACTGAACTTATAAAGACAATAAGACCTTGGGGGAGGGTGATGTCATGTATCTTACATTATTATATATAACTGTATCCTAACATGCTATACATGACTGTAATAAGATATGACTTGTAACCACCAGCATACCTTACCACCAGGGATGCACTTGCAAGAGACAGGTATATAAGGACAGGTCTCAGGCAAGTGCAGCATTCCAGAACTGTGAAATAAAGGTGCAGGTCCAGAGTGACCTTGACTTCACTACATGCCTTGTGTGAATCTGTACTGAGGGGACAGGACTTTACAGTATGGGTGGAGCTGCGGAATACCAAAGGGCAGAAAACACTAGTGGGAGTTGTGTACAGACCATCAGACAGTAGTAGTGAGGTTGGCAACCACATCAAACAAGAAATTAGGGATGCGTGCAATAAAGGTACAGCAGTTATCATGGGCGACTTTAATCTACATATTGATTGGGCTAACCAAACTGGTAGTAAAGCGGTGGAGAATGATTTCCTGGAATGTATTAGGGATGGTTTTCTGGACCAATATGTCGAGGAACCAACTAGAGAGCTCGCCATCCTAGACTGGGTGATGTGTAATGAGAAGGGACTAATTGGCAATCTTGTTCTGCGAGGCCCCTTGTGGAAGTGTGACCATAATATGGTAGAATTCTTTATTAAGATGGAGAGTGACACAGTTAATTCAGAAACTAGGATCCTGAACTTAAGGAAAGGTAACTTCGACTGTATGAGGCGTGAATTGGTTAGAATAGACTGGCAAATGATACTTAAAGGGTTGACGGTGGCTAGGCAATGGCAAACATTTAAAGATCACATGGATGAACTTCAGCAATTTTACATCCCTGTCTGGAGTAAAAATAAAACGGGGAAGGTGGCTCAACCATGGCAAACAAGGGAATTTAAGGATAGTGTTAAATCCAAGGCAGAGGCATATAAATTGGCCAGAAAAAGCAGCAAACCTGAGGACTGGGAGAAATTTAGAATTCAGAAGAGGAAGACTAACGGTTTAAATAAGAGGGAGAAAATAGAGTACAAGAGAAAGCTTGCCGGGAACATAAAAACTGACTGCAAAAGCTTCTATAGATATGTGAAGAGAAGAAGATTAGTGAAGACAAACGTAGGTCCCTTGCAGTCAGAATCAAGTGAATTTATAATGGGGAACAAAGAAATGGCGGACCAATTGAACAAATACTTTGCTTCTGTTTTCACGAAGGAAGACACAAATAACCTTCCGGATGTACTAGGGGACAGAGGGTCTAGTGAGAAGGTGGAACTGAAGGATATCGTTATTAGACGGGGAATTGTGTTGGGGAAATTGATGGGATTGAAGGCCGATAAATCCCTGGGGCCTGATAGTCTGTATCCCAGAGTACTTAAGGAAGTGGCCCTAGAAATAGTGGATGCATTGGTGATCATTTTCCAACAGTCTATCGATTCTGGATCAGTTCGCATGGACTGGAGGGTAGCTAATGTAACACCACTTTTTAAAAAAGGGAGGGAGAGAGAAAACAGATAATTATAGACCAGTTAGCCTGACATCGGTAGTGGGGAAAATGTTGGAATCAATTATTAAGGATGAAATAGCAGCGCATTTGGAAAGCAGTGACAGGATCGGTCCAAGTCAGCATGGATTTATGAAAGGGAAATCATGCTTGACGAATCTTCTGGAAATTTTTGAGGATGTAACTAATAGAGTGGACAAGGGAGAACCAGTGGATGTGGTGTATTTGGACTTTCAAAAGGCTTTTGACAAGGTCCCGCACAAGAGATTGGTGTACAAAATCAAAGCACATGGTATTTGAGGGTAATGTACTGACGTGGATAGAGAACTGGTTGGCAGACAGGAAGCAGAGAGTCAGGATAAACGGGTCCTTTTCAGAATGGCAGGCAGTGACTAGTGGAGTACCGCAGGGCTCAGTGCTGCAGGGACCCCAGCTCTTTACAATATACATTAATGATTTAGATGAAGGAATTGAGTATAATATCTCCAAGTTTGCAGATGAAACTAAACTGGGTGGCGATGTGAGCCGTGAGGAGGACGCTAAGAGGATGCAGGGTGACTTGGACAGGTTAGGTGAGTGGGCAAAAGCATGGCAGATGCAGTATAATGTGAATAAATGTGAGGTTATCCACTTTGGGGGCAAAAACACGAAGGCAGAATATTATCTGAATGGCGGCAGATTAGGAAAAGGGGAGGTGCAACGAGACCTGGGTGTCATGGTTCATCAGTCATTGAAAGTTGGCATGCAGGTACAGCAGGTGATGAAGAAGGCAAATGCTATGTTGGCCTTCATAGCTAAGGGATTTGAGTATAGGAGCAGGGAGGTCTTACTGCAGTTGTACACGGTCTTGGTGAGGCCTCACCTGGAATATTGTGTTCAGTTTTTGTCTCCTAATCTGAGAAAGGATGTTCTTGCTATTGAGGGAGTGCAGCGAAGGCTTACCAGACTGATTCCAGGGATGGCAGGACTGACATATGAGGAGAGACTGGATCAACTGGGCCTTTATACACTGGAGTTTAGAAGGATGAGAGGGGATCTCATAGAAACGTATAAGATTCTGACGGGACTGGACAGGTTAAATGCAGGAAGAATTTTCTCGATGTTGGGAAAGTCCAGAACCGGGGGACACAATCTTAGGATAAGGGGTAGGCCATTTAGGACTGAGATGAGGAGAAACTTCTTCACTCAGAGGGTTGTTAACCTGTGAAATTCCCTGCCGTAGAGAGTTGTTGATGCCAGTTCATTGGATATATTCAAGAGGGAGTTAGAAATGGCCCTTATGGCTAAAGGGATCAAGGGGTATGGAGAGAAAGCAGGAAAGGGGTACTGAGGGAATGATCAGCCATGATCTTATTGAATGGTGGTGCAGGCTCAAATGGCCTACTCCTGCACCTATTTTCTATGTTTCTATGTTTCTATGTAAGATGGGTACGTGGGGTTGGGGTTCAGGTATTAGCATGGATAAAGGATTGGTTAACTTACAGAAAACAGAGAGAAGGAATAAACGGATCATTTTCAGATTAGCAGGCTGTAATTAGTGGGGTGCCACAAGGATCAGTGCTTAGGCCTCAGCTAATCTATATTAATGACTTAGATGAAGGGAGGAAGTCCAATGTATTCAAGTTTGCTGATGATACAAAGCTAGGTGGGAATGTAAGCTGCGAGGAGGATGCAAAGAGCCTGCAAAAGGCTAGACAGGTTAAGTGAATGGGCAATAAGGTGGCAGATGGAGTATAATGTGGGGAAATGTGAGGTTATTCACTTTGGCATGAAGAATAGAAAAACAGAAAATGTTTTAAATGGTGAGAAACTATTAAATGTTGGTGTTCAGAGAGAATTAGGTGTCCTCGTACAAGAAACACAGAAGGGCTGAAATTGCCTCTCTGCCGTTACGACCTCAAACCGGCGACTATGCTGCAGAGTCCAGTGGCCGCCGAGTTTTGGTGAAATGGCCACAGCGATAGGTATTCCCCTGACCCGGCTTAGCCATCGTTTGCAGCATCGCACCTCTTCCCCGCCTCCCGACCTCTGCGGCAGTGATTGACAGTAGTCTTAAGTGTATCATCACTCCGCGCATCGCCAAGGTCCCAGACCAGAAGCACTATTCCCCTTAAAGAATCATCCGGCCGCTCGGCAGTGCAAAGAGTTGGATTTTTGAAGTGATGCATTGTTGGTGATTGAGACCACCGGAGTGGAGTAAAGGGTTGGTGTTTTAATTAGATTTATTTTCGCTGACTTTGTTGCATTCTTTAAGTAGCAGTGCAAGGCAACTTTGAGAAGACTGAGCTGGTGGAGACCTTGGAGATGGGGGCAGTGCTTGCAGGCCAATGCCTCCTGCGCATTGTGTGTGCCGCCGAGACATGGAGAAGAAGGTGGCGCCGGGGGCAACAGCTGCAGAAGCAGCAGGCAAGGGCCGCAGACATCATAGCAGACCAGCCTGGAGAAGGCCGGGGAGATGGCAACAGAGGGCAAGCAAGAGAGGTGCCAAACAAAGGCCCTCAGCAAGGGTCGCCACAAAGGGGGGAGAGTCCGGTATGCTGACCACACCCCCCGCCCTCCCCAACACCAGATGATGGGCAAGCAGCCCAGGAGGCAGCCTGTTGAGGAACTAAATGTTGGGCAGCAGCAGCCTGCAGAGGATCCAGATGCTGGGCAGTAGCAACCTGTGGAGTTGGAGGAGGCCCTGAGCGTGGCATCGAAGGTCAATATAGGCTTCAACTTCTACACCACAGGCTTGTTCCAAGCTGCCACTGCGGAAATCTGCACATTTCCCAGATTGCAGCCCACACAGCGATACATGAGGTCAGAGATGCTTTTTATGGGAGGAGGGCCGTCTACATAGAAACACAGAAACATAGAAATTTACAGCGCAGAAGGAGAATATTTCAGCCCATCGTGTCCACGATGGCCGACAAAAAGCCACACAGCCCTTGGTCAGCAGCCCTAAAGGTTACATATAAACCTTTCAACAATGACGGAAAGGCAAAGAGCACCCAGCTTGCCTCACACAGCTGCGACACCCCTTATACTGAAATATTCTACACTCCACCCCAATGTGATCTCCTGGAGAGACAAAAAACAGATTAAAAACAAAGGAGAAATAAATCTGAGAAAATTCCTCTCCGACTCATGCTGGCAATCGAAACTAGTCCAGGAGATCACCCTGGCCGTATTCTATTCCCTGCAGTACTTACCATTATACCTGTGTCGGCCAACAAAAGGTCATCCAGTCTAATCCCAATTACCAGCTCTAGGTCCATAACCCTACAGGTTATGGCACTTTAAGTGCCCATCCAACTATCTCTTAAAAGTGGTGAGGGTTTCTGCATCCACCACTCTTCCAGGCAGCGAGTTCCAGATCCCCACAACCCTCTGAGTAAAGAAGCCCCCCCCCTCAAATCCCCTCTAAACCTTCCACCAACCACCTTAAAACTATGCTCCCTCGTAATAGACCACTCCACCAATGGAAATAGGCCCTTACTATCCACTATGTCCAGGCCCCTCAAAATTTTGTACACCTCGATGAGGTCTCCTCTCAACCTCCTCTGTTCCAATGAGAACAAACCCAGCCTATCCAATCTGTCCTCATAACTAAAATTCTCCATTCCAGGCAGCATCCTAGTAAATCTCCTCTGCACCCTCTTTAGTGCAATCATGTCCTTCCTATAATACGGTGACCAGAACTGCAGGCAGTATTCCAGCTGTGGCTTAACCAAAGTATTATACAATTTAGGCACAACCTCCCTGCTCTTATATTCTATGCCTTGGGCAATAAAGGCAAGCATTCCGTATGACTTCTTAACCACCTTATCCACCTGACCTGCTACTTTCAGGGATCTGTGGATAAGCACGCCAAGGGCTAGAACCTCCACTTTTTTTGCATGCTTAACGCCCACTTAACGCCCATTTTACCGCTGAAATTACGTATAATGCCCATATCACCGATTCTGTCACAAAATGGAAACTGATGGGCTTTTTTAGGAGACTTATCGCCGAATGTTATTTTACCAATAAGCTTAACGCCAATAAAAAATATCCGACCGCCCACTTTTTTGGGGAGGAATCAGCAGAATGGGTGAATTCAACGCCCATAATATCGCCCAGTGTTACTTTCCTCACGGAATTAATGCCGAGATTCAATAATAACACCCGGTGACTGTTTTTTGTCGTAAAGAGCATATTTACCCAAACTAGCGGCCATGGAGATCACCCATCTTCAATTTCACCACCTCGCACACGTATCGCCCACAACATTGTTCGCTCAAAAAACCGCCCACAATAAGTGAAACTAAGCGGTGTGGCTGGCATTTGTTAAATCCCATTCTTATGGGAGGAGCTGATATCGGAAAGATTTGACTGAAAGAGCACTGATGTCAGTGACAATGCTGACACACTGCTGTCGTGTGCAGCTCAGATATCAATGGTGTCCATCACCTTGGTGCCAGTTAAACTTTACGTTGATTGATGTTAAGTTGTATTTAACCCTTTCTTGGTAAGGAATCACCAGTGTCTAATGGTCCAGCTATCTGAGATAATGCGCAACAAGATTATGTTCAATAACAAAGGTTTAATACCAACATTGGTCTGAAATAATAAGTATCACAGCCAATAACACCCAACTCCCGCCCATATCCCACTTTTTCCACCATTGACATCAATCAAATGTTCAACATGTCTATCAACTCAGAATACAAATGCAAAGCTGGAGCATGGTCCCCAGCCCCCATACATCGCAGCAAATTGCATACACCCAGATGGAGATATTACCCAGCACACAAACACCTCACTTTCCTTCCCCCCTCTCCTTCTTCTCCCCAACTGTACATCTTCCCCTCCTCGCTTCACGGCGCCTGGCCGAAGAGCTCCTCAGGTGGTGCCTCAATGGGGGGGGGGGGATGAAGACAGATGCGGTGGCTGCATGGTTACGGGAGTGGGGGGTGCCGAGGGGACAACATTCTTTGATGCAGAAGCTGGATCTTGGTCCTTGCTCTCATCTGTCATTCACAGTGGTGGTGCGGGACCTAGGGATGGAGTGCCATGCTCTGGGACCACTGGGAGGGCTGTGGCAGCAGTGTTCCTGGCTTTTTCATCCAGGGACTCCGCCATGCGCGGAATGTGCTCGGTCATGGTGGCCAGATGTCAGGATATGCCCCCCAAAGTTTTGATGAGTTGGTCACCAATGTCTACAGTCCTCCTGGACAACTGTACCATCTCTCCGCTGTCATGTCGTGCTCATGGAACTGGCCTGCCACGTCCATGAGACCTCCGCGGGGTCGATGCCATCCTGAGGACAAATTGGGTGCCATGTGGAGAGATGCTTGGGGCCGGTACCTCCAGAGTGGAGGTGGGAATGACCAGAGGACCAATAGATGGCCTTGGGGTGGAATGAGTTCTGGAGCGTGGCGATGCAGGTTCTGCGAAGTCCACGCTCTCATCCGTCGAGAACAGACCCAACGGATTGACGGGCGACAATCGGAGCTCCTCAGCACCAGATGTAGTAGGATCGCTCGCCGACTCCTACCCTGCGCCCCCACCTTCTGGCATCTGTGGCCTAGCTTGGGGCCGTGCTGTTGGCTGAGCTGCAAGACACAAATGAGGTTGTTAGAGGAGAAGCGGGTGCTAGGGTCACAAGGTGAGTGCAGCGCATATACACAACAAAATAATAAGTATCACAACAAAAGCAGCACCGCTCTCAAAATCATCTCAGACATCACATTTCATCACCATCAACACATTGTGCATTGCAATGATTTTCATTAGGCCAGCATTATTTCTATGATACTTTTAGAAATCATCTATCATATATGATTGGTCGAATATGAGTTGGTGTGGCATCTATTGACTTTATATCACGCAGTGGTGCAATCTTTACTCACGTGGCATCACTTCAGAGTCTGCGGATGTGTCCGTGGCTGTCCGGGGGTGCACTCGCTCCTCCATCTCAGTGATGTCGCTGGGGACTGGTGGCCCCCCACCCGTTCGCCTCTGCACAGACCTCATCATCGATAGCTTCTTCTGTAAAAGGTGACAGGACGACATGGCATGAGATCATTGTGTGATATCATTGCTAGATACTGTCACAGAGATTGATACAACACATAACCGACAGATGTAATCATGATTATTATGATTATTATCATTCTTTACCTAAAGACGTACACCGTGACCGCAGGCTTTGAGTAAAACATTCCCGGTAAAAGTGCAAGACCTCACATCTGCTGATAGTCACTCATGACTGTTACAAATCAAATTATATAAAGACAGAAGTACAGGTAAATCAATGTAATACTTACTCTTGCGGATCCCACAAGGTCGTTCTATCGTTTGTGGCATTGGTTGCCCTCACGCACCTCGCCGACAAAACTACCTCTGCTATCTCCGTCCATATCCTCTGGTAGACCTTTGGGGTGGGCTTCCCACGCCCTCCCTGTGTCAAATCACCCCAACATGACTCGACCTCCTGCAAGAGGGAGGCAGTTGCCTTGTCCGAGAAACTCCTGGCTCTTTTGCGCCCTCCAATGTGCTCCTCTCCCACCTCACTACTCTCTCCCACGTCAATCTCCACAGCGTACTGTGATGCCTCCTCCTCTCCCTCCATTATAGGGCAAATTTGGGCAAATATGTGGCTGGTAACGGCTACTTTTTGTTTGCCTACTTGTTGTGAAGCTGTAAAGTCTCCCTCTTTTTTTATTTCAAAATATACTTTATTCATAAAAAAATCTGTACAATACATTCAAAGGCATTTCAATACCTTTAGCTGCGGTCAGCACCTCCCAAAGCAGCCACACCACACCCAGCCATGCCTTCAGTCGCTCTGAGCTCCCTCTCTCTCTGTCTCCTCTTCTGAGCATGTGATGGTGACCCTTGATCCAGAATCGCGGGAATCAAGCGCTACCATGCCGTTGCAAAGGATGGCCACACTTTACGGCAGAAGGTCAAAAAAATTTAACACTACCGCCCATTTGATATCGCTCACGGTAACGCCATTTTTCAAAAATGTAAACAAGATGTTTTGAGAATGGGCGAGAAGTCGGCGATCTGAAAACCCTTTTTTTCCGCCCACACCGGAAATAACGCCAACTTTTAGGAGATAACCTCAAAATTGGAGGTTCTAGCCCCAAGGTCCCTTTGTTCATCTACGCTATTAATTGGCCTACCGCTTAATGTGTATACCCTTTCCTTATTAGCTCTCCCAAAGTGCATTACCTCACATTTTCCTGAATTAAATTCCATTTGCCACTGCTCTGCCCACCTGACCAGTAGATTGATATCCTCCTGCAGCCCATAACTTTCCTCTTCATTATCAACCACACAGCCAATTTTGGTGTCATCTGCAAACTTCTTAATCATACTCCCTATATTCAAATCTAAATCGTTGACATATACCACAAAAGCAAGGGACCTAGCACTGAATCCTGCAGCACCCCACTGGAAACATTCTTTCAGTCACAAAAACATCCATCGGCCATTACCCTTTGTTTCCTACCTCTAAGCCAATTTTGGCTCCAATATGCCACTTTGCCCTGGATCCCATGTGTCATGTATGTATGCTTTGGTTTACTAGCCACCAAGTGGCGCCACTGTCGGAGGTCACTGGGCTGTGCGGCCCAGGTATAAAAGGCCAGCCATCTTGTAATGTAATCAATTTGGGCCCAAAAAAGTAGAGCCAGGTTTGTATCTGTTCAGAGTTTACAGTATTCAGTCTATTGAGTTATTGCATACACAACATTTGGCGATGAGGTAACAAGAACCTTCACATGCAAAAATGAGCACAATTGGAATTCTGGAGTGATTCGTGGAGGGAGAAGATTGGGCAGACTTTGTAGTCTGCTTGAACCAGTACTTCGTGGCCAAGAAAATGGAGATAGAGGCAGACGCAGTTCGGCGCCAGGCAGTCCTCCTCGGGGTTTGCGGTCAGAAATTCTATGGATTCATACAGAATCTCCTCTTGCTCTTAAGTCCAATGGACAAGGACTATGAAACATTGTGTGCTCTGGTAGGTGACCATCTCAAACCAGATGAAGGCATCATCATCTCAAGATATCGATTCTATACGCACGTTCATTCTGAGGGCCAGGATGTATCGGAATTCATTGCCGACCTAAGATGTCTAGCTGAATCATGTAAGTTCGAAACTGGGTTGGCAGATATGCTGTGGGAATTCTTTGCAATCGGCATCAACAATGAGGTGATCCTGCGTAAGCTACTGGCGGTGATAACGCTGGATTCGAGCAAGGCCATCACGATTGCCCAAACATGCATGATGATGGACAAAAGCTTAAATCAGATATCATTCAAAAATCAGAACTCGGCAACCAATTGTAAACAAGATAGTATCGTCGTTTGGCAGAGCTGCATATGGCACGGCCTACCCAAATGTGTACGTGAAACCTGTAGCTGCTCAAAGTCCGCCAACGGAAGTTAATCCGATATCACTGTGTTGGTATTGTGGGGGAAATCATCGGCATCATCTGTGTCAGTTTAAACAGTATATTTGTAAAGGCTGTTTGAGAGTGGGCATCTCCAACTCATGTGTCCGCAACTGAGCAAGCGTGCTGCGACACACCATGTGGAGGATGATGACCAGTCTAGCATGGAGACGGATTTGTAATCTGAGATACCAGAGGAGGAAGTGTATGGATTGTATTCGTTCCTAACAAAGAGCCAACCGATAATGATTAAAGTAAAACTTAATGGTGTGCCGGTGTCGATGGAATTGGACACGGGTGCGATTCAATCAATAATGAGCCAGCGGACATTTGACAGGCTGTGAGATACTAAGGCTGTGAGGCCTAAACTGAGTCCAGTCAATGCCAAGTTGCGTCCGTACACTAAAGAACTCATAACAGTGATTGGTAGTGCAGTAATCAAGGTGTCGTATGATGGTGCGGTTCACGGTTTACCATTATGGATTGTTCCAGGCAATGGTCCAATGCTGTACAGTGGGAACTAGTTAGAAAAAAACAAATGGAACTGGAATGAGATCAAAGCAATGTCATCGGAGGATGATTCTCCATGTGCTCAAATGCTGAGCAAGTTCCCCTCGCTGTTTGAACCAGGCATCAGCAATTTCATGGGAGCCAAGATCCAGATCAACGTGGACTCGGATGCAAGACCTGTCCATCATAAAGCTCAGGCAGTTCCGTACATTATGAGGGAGGAGGTCGAAATCAAACTGGATAGACTCCAGCGTGAAGGGATCAGACCAAGGGTCGAATTTAACGAATAGGCCAGCCCCATTGCTCCCATGTTGAAAAGTGATGGTACTGTCAGGATTTGTGGAGACGACAAGGTTACGATTGATGTGTATCTGTAGAGCATGCACTCCCATGTTCTGCCACCAGGGAGTGCATCCACTGAGGTCCCAAGGGATCCCAGCATCACTTGGGAGCACTGTATGTAAGCCTAAGGCCTGTTCCTCACTCTGGAGTGTCTTAATAAAGACTGAGGTCACTGTTACTTTAACCTCCCTGTGTGCAGTCTCATCTGTGTTAGGAACACAATAACTGGCGACGAGTATACGAATCCAATGCAAAGATGCAGCAAATTGTGGGCAGCCAGGAGAAGTTCTCGGTGGGTGAGGACTGGGAAGCCTATGTCGAATAGCTAGACCAGTACTTTGTAGCCAACAAGCTGGATGGAGAAGGAAGCGGTGCAAAAAGGAAAGCAGTCCTCCTCATGGTCTGCGGGGCACCAACCTACAGCCTCATGAAGAATCTTCTGGCTCCGGTGAAATCCACAGATAAGTCATATGAGGAGCTATGTACACTGGTTCGGGAGCATCTTAACCCGAGAGAGAGTATGCTGATGGCAAGGAATCGGTTCTACACGTGCCAGCGATCTGAAGGTCAAGAAGTGGCGCGCTACGACAACGAGCTAAGGCGACTTCCAGGACAATGTGAGTTCGATGGCTACCTGGAGCAAATGCTCAAAGACTTTTTTGTACTGGGCATTGGCCACGAGACCATCCTACGAAAACTTTTGATTGGAGAGACACCGAATCTCAGTAAGGCCATTGCGATAGCACAGGCGTTTATGTCCACCAGTGATAAAACCAAACAAATATCTCAGCACACAAGTGCTAGCTATGTTCATAAATTAACTGGAACTGTGTTTGTGAGCAGAAATGTACAGGGCAGAAACCATGAGTCTGCAACTTCCACCAGGCCTCAGGTGACCCAGATGACTCAGAGTCCGTAACAAAGGATGAATGCAAGGCAATTCACACCTTATTGGCATTGTGGAGGCTTCCATTCAGCCTATTCATGCTGCTTCAAAGGGTATATTTGCAAGAGCTGTGGAACAATGGGGCACCTCCCATGAGCTTGCAGACAAGCTGCATGCTCTGCAAAACCTGCTAACCACCACGTGGCAGAGGAAAATCGGTCCATGGTGGATCAAAGCAATTTCGAGCCTCAGAGAGAGGAGGCAGATGCTGAAGTACATGGGGTGCACACATTTTTGACGAAATGTCCACCTATAATGCTAAATGTAAAATTGAATGGCTTACCCATAGCCATGGAACTGGACACTGGCGCAAGCCAATCCATCATGAGTAAAAAGATGCTTGAGAGACTGTGGTGCAACAAGGCACTCAGGCCAGCCCTGAGCCCGATCCACACGAAACTGAGAACGTAGACCAAAGAGCTTATTACTGTCCTGGGCAGCGCCATGGTCAAGGTCACCTATGAGGGCACGGTGCACGAACTGCCACTCTGGATTGTCCCGGGCGATGGCCCCACACTGCTTGGAAGAAACTGGCTGGGCAACATCCGCTGGAACTGGGATGATATCCGAGCGCTATCACATGTCAATGAGGCCTCATGTACCCAGGTTCTTAACAAATTTCCTTCCTTTTTGAGCCAGGCATTGGAAACTTTTCCGGGGCAAAGGTGTGGATTCACTTGGTCCCAGAGGCACAACCCATTCACCACAAGGCACGAGCAGTACCTCACATGATGAGGGAGAGAGTGAAAATCGAGCTGGACAGGCTGCAACGCGAGGGCATCATCTCCCCAGTGGAATTCAGCGAGTGGGCCAGCCCAATTGTTCCAGTACTTAAAAGTGATGGCACGGTCAGGATTTGCGGCGATTATAAAGTAACTATTAATCGTTTCTCGCTACACGACCAATACCCACTCCCTAAGGCAGATGCCCTATTTGCGACGCTGGCAGGAAGCAAGACGCTCTGACTTCGGCCTACATGACACAGGAGCTGGAGGAGTCTTCGAAGGGCCTCACCTGCATCAACACGCACAAGGGACTGTTCATCGACAACAGATGCCCGTTTGGAATTCGGTCGGCTGCAGCGATCTTCCAGAGAAACATGGAGAGCCTACTAAAGTCGGTACCATGCATGGTGGTTTTTCAGGACGACATATTGGTCGCGGGTCGGGACACTGTCGAGCACCAACAAAACTTGGAGGAGGTCCTCGAGTGACTGGATTGTGTAGGGCTGCGGTTGAAGCGGTCGAAATGCGTCTTCAAGGCAACAGAAGTGGCGTTTTTGGGGAGAAAGATTACGGTGGACGGCATTCGGCCCACAGACGCCAAGACAGAGGCTATCAGGAATGTGCCCAGGCACAGAACGTCATTCCTGGGACTCCTCAACTATTTTGGTAACTTACTACCAGGGTTAAGCACCCTCTTAGAGCCCCTACATGTGTTATTGCGTAAAAGTGAGAACTGGGTATGGGGAAAAAAACAAGTAATTGCTTTTGAGAAAGCCAGAAACATTTTATGCTCCAACAAGCTGCTTGTATTGTATAACCTGTGTAAAAGACTTGTGCTAGCATGTGACGTGTCGTTGTATGGAGTCAGGTGTGTATTACAACAAGCTAATGTTGCGGGGAAGTTGCAACCTGTCGCCTATGCCTCCAGGAGCTTGTATAAAGCCGAGAGGGCCGACAGCATGATTGAGAAAGAGGCATTAGCGTGTGTGTTCGGGGTAAAGAAAATACATCAGTCCCTGTTTGGCCTCAAATTTGAGCTGGAAACCGATCACAAGCCCCTCATATCCCTGTTCGCTGAAAACAAGGGGATAAATACTAATGCCTCAGCCCGCATACAAAGGTGGGCATTCACGCTATCAGCATATAACTATACCATCCGCCACAGGCCAGGCACCGAGAACTGTGCGGATGCTCTCAGTCAGCTACCATTGCCCACCACGGGGATTGAAATGGCCCAGCCTGCAAACTTGTTGATGGTGGCACAGCCCGCAGACTTGTTGGTGGTCATGGAAGCATTTGAAAATGATAAATCACCTGTCACGGCCCGCCAGATTAGGACTTGGACCAGCCAAGATCCTCTGATGTCCCTAATAAAAAACTGTGTACTGCATGGGAGCTGGGCCAGCATCTCCTTTGAAATGCAAGAGCTAATCAAGCCGTTCCAGTGGCGAAAGTACGAGCTGTCCATTCAGGCAGACTTCCTGTTGTGGGGCAACCACATAGTGCTACCCAAAAAGGGCAGGGAGATGTTCATCTCGGATCTCCACAGCACACACCCGGGTATAGTAATGATGAAAGCGATAGCCAGATCCCACGTGTGGTGGCCCGGTATTGACTCTGACTTTGAGTCCTGTGTACGGCAATGCAGCATGTGTGCTCAGTTGAGCAACGCGCCCAGAGAGGCACCACTAAGTTTGTGGTCCTGGCCCTCCAGACCATGGTCAAGGATCCATGTTGACTTTGTGGGTCCGTTTCTCGGTTAAATGTTCCTGGTGGTGGTGGATGTTTTTTCAAAATGGATTCAATGTGAAATAATGTCGGGAAGCACCGCCACCACCACCATTGAAAGCCTGAGGGCCATGTTTGCCACTCATGGCCTGCCTGACATACTGGTCAGTGACAACGGGCCATGTTTCACCAGTGCCGAATTTAAAGAATTCATGACCCGCAATGGGATCAAACATGTCACCTCGGCCCCGTTTAAACCAGCCTCCAATGGGCAGTCAGAGTGGGCAGTACAAACAATCAAACAGAGCCTTAAACGAGTCACAGATGGCTCACTCCAAACCCGCCTGTCCCGAGTACTGTTCAGCTAACGCACGAGACCCCACTCGCTCACAGGGGTGTCTCCGGCTGAGCTACTCATGAAAATAACACTGAAAACCAGACTCTCGCTGATCACGTAGAGAGCAGGCGGCAGCAACAAAATGTAAACGATGGTCGCGCCACTGTGTTACGGGAAATTGATCTGAATGACCCTGTGCATGTGCTAAACTATGGACATGGTCCCAAGTGGATCGCGGGCACTGTGATACCTAAAGAAGGGAATCGGGTGTTTGTAGTCAAACTAGACAATGGACAAATTTGCAGAAAGCACCTGGGCCAAACGAGGCTGCGGTTCACAGACTGTCTTGAACAACCCACAGCAGACACCACCTTTTTCGAGCCCACAACACACACCCAAAGGATCAACGACACCAACCCGGACCAGGAAATCGAACCCATCATGCCCAACAGCCCAGCAAGGCCAGGCTCACCTAGCAGCCCTGCAGGGCCAACAACACGCCAGCCCAGCCAGGGCACAGCCAACACACCAGAACAGACATTTGTACTGAGGCGGTCCACCAGGAAAAGAAAGGCTTCCGACCGCCTCATCTTTGAATATAGTTCTCACTTTGACTTTACGGGGGAGTAATGTTGTGCATCTGTAAAGCATGCACTCCCATGTTCCACCACCAGGGAGTGCATCCCCTGAAGTCCCAAGGGATCCCAGCATCACTTGGGAGCACTGTATATAAGCCGGCCCCTAAGGCCTGTTCCTCACTCTGGAGTGTCTTAATAAAGACTGAGGTCACTGATACTTTAACCTCCCTGTGTGCAGTCTCATCTGTGTCAGGAACACAATAACAATCAACCGAGTTTTGAAACGGGATCAGTACCTGATACCGAAAGCTGATGACCTGTTTGCAATGCTAGATGGGGGGCAGTCGTTCACTAAACTGGATCTGACATTGGCCTACAATGGAAGAAATTTACGTGCATCATCACCCATAAAGGAGTGTTTATCTACAATAGGTGCCCTTTTGGAATTCGCTCGGCTGCAGCCTTATTTCAGAGGAACATGGAGAGTCTACTGAAGTCCGTCCCCTGAACCGTCATGTTCCAAGATGACATACTGGTCACAGGTCGTGACTGCGCCGAACATCTGAACAATATGTAAGAGGATCTACATCGTCTGGACAAAGTGGGACTCAGACTGAAACGCTCGAAGTGCGTCTTCATGGCACTGGAAGTTGAATTCCTGGGGAGGAAAATTGCTGCTGATGGTATCAGGCCTACGGACTCGAAAACCAAGGCCATCAAAAATTCACCCAAGTCTCAGAATGTGACGGAGCTGTGTTCGTTCCTTGGTCTACTCAACTACTTCGGCAATTTCTTTCCTAGATTGAGCACGTTATTAGAGCCAATGCACATGCTGCTAAGAAAAGGCAACAACTGGGTTTGGGATGCGTCTTGAGAAAGCTACCAATCTGCTTTGCTCTAACAAGCTGCTGGTACATTATGATCCGTGTAAGCGTCTAGTATTGGCCTGTGATGCTTCGTCATATGGAGATTGTTGCGTGCTCCAACAAGCTAATGAGTCGGGCATTTTACAACCTGTTGCATATGCTTCAAAAAGTTCGTCAGAGGCGGAAAGAGCCTACAGCATGGTAGAAAAAGAAACACTAGCCTGTGCGTATGGGCATCTGTACCTGTTTGGTCTTCGGTTTGAACTGGAAACAGATCACAAGCCATTCATTTCATTGTTTTCGGAAAACAAAGGTATGAATAGCACTGGGGTAAGGGTAAACCACAAGGTGATAGGAAGGGCCAATATGTATGAATAAAAGGGGGCTGCAGGAGGGGTCAAAACTAAAAATCATGGTTTAAAAACTAGTATTAAAACACTTTACCTAAACGCACGCAGCATTCGAAATAAAGTAAATGAGTTGACGGCACAAATCATTACAAATGGGTATGATTTGGTGGCCATTACAGAAACGTGTTTGCAGGGTGGCCAAAACTGGGAATTAAACATACAGGGGTATCTGACAATTTGGAAAGATAGACAAGAAGGGAAAGGAGGTGGGGTAGCTCTGTTATTAAAGGATGATATCAGGGCAGTTGTGAGAGATGATATTGGCTCTAATGAACAAAATGTTGAATCATTGTGGGTGGAGATTAGAGATAGGAAGGGGAAAAAGTCACTGGTGGGCGTAGTTTATAGGCCCCCAAATAATAACTTCACGGTGAGGCGGACAATACTCAAGGGAATAATGGAGGCATGTGAAAAAGGAACGGCAGTAATCATGGGGGATTTTAACCTACATATCGATTGGTTGAATCAAATCGCACGGAGTAGCCTGGAGGAGGAATTCATAGAATGCATACGGGATTGTTTCTTAGAACAGTATGTTACAGAACCTACAAGGGAGCAAGCTATCTTAGATCTGGTACTGTGTAATGAGACAGGAAAAATAAACGATCTCCGAGTAAAAGATCCTCTCAGAATGAGTGATCACAGGGATAGTGAATTTGTAATACAGATTGAGGGTGAGGAAGTAGTGTCTCAAACGAGCGTACTATGCTTAAACAAAAGGGACTACAGTGGGATGAGGGCAGAGTTAGCTGAAGTAGACTGGGAACACAGACTAAACGGTGGTACAATTGAGGAACAGTGGAGGACTTTTAAGGAGCTCTTTCATAGTGCGCAACAAAAATATATTCCAGTGAAAAAGAAGGGCGGTCGGAGAAGGGATAACCAGCCGTGGATAACCAAGGAAATAAAGGAAAGAGGTGACATGATAGGTCCAAGTCAGCATGGATTTGTGAAAGGGAAATCATGCTTGACAAATCTTCTGGAATTTTTTGAGGATGTTTCCAGTAGAGTGGACAAGGGAGAACCAGTTGATGTAGTATATTTGGACTTTCAGAAAGCTTTCGACAAGGTCCCACACAAGAGATTAATGTGCAAAGTTAAAGCACATGGGATTGGGGGTAGTGTGGTGACATGGATTGAGAACTGGTTGGCAGACAGGAAGCAAAGAGTAGGAGTAAATGGGTACTTTTCAGAATGGCAGGCAGTGACTAGTGGGGTACCGCAAGGTTCTGTGCTGGGGCCCCAGCTGTTTACACTGTACATTAATGATTTAGACGAGGGGATTAAATGTAGTATCTCCAAATTTGCGGATGACACTAAGTTGGGTGGCAGTGTGAGCTGCGAGGAGGATGCTATGAGGCTGCAGAGCGACTTGGATAGGTTAGGTGAGTGGGCAAATGCATGGCAGATGAAGTATAATGTGGATAAATGTGAGGTTATCCACTTTGGTGGTAAAAACAGAGAGACAGACTATTATCTGAATGGTGACAGATTAGGAAAAGGGGAGGTGCAACGAGACCTGGGTGTCATGGTACATCAGTCATTGAAGGTTGGCATGCAGGTACAGCAGGCGGTTAAGAAAGCAAATGGCATGTTGGCCTTCATAGCGAGGGGATTTGAGTACAGTGTGGCAGGGAGGTGTTGCTACAGTTGTACAGGGCCTTGGTGAGGCCACACCTGGAGTATTGTGTGCAGTTTTGGTCTCCTAACCTGAGGAAGGACATTCTTGCTATTGAGGGAGTGCAGCGAAGGTTCACCAGACTGATTCCCGGGATGGCGGGACTGACCTATCAAGAAAGACTGGATCAACTGGGCTTGTATTCACTGGAGTTCAGAAGAATGAGAGGGGACCTCATAGAAACGTTTAAAATTCTGATGGGTTTAGACAGGTTAGATGAAGGAAGAATGTTCCCAATGTTGGGGAAGTCCAGAACCAGGGGTCGCAGTCTCAGGATAAGGGGTAAGCCATTTAGGACCGAGATGAGGAGAAACTTCTTCACCCAGAGAGTGGTGAACCTGTGGAATTCTCTACCACAGAAAGTTGTTGAGGCCAATTCACTAAATATATTCAAAAAGGAGTTAGATGAAGTCCTTACTACTAGGGGGATCAAGGGGTATGGCGAGAAAGCAGGAATGGTGTACTGAAGTTGCATGTTCAGCCATGAACTCATTGAATGGCGGTGCAGGCTAGAAGGGCCGAATGGTCTACTCCTGCACCTATTTTCTCTGTTTCTATGTTTCTATGTTTCTAAATTAAAAACCAATGCGTATAAGGTGGCCAAGATTAGTGGGAAACTAGAGATTGGGAAAATTTTAAATGACAGCAAAGAATGACTAAGAAAGTAATAAAGAAAGGAAAGATAGATTACGAAAGTAAACTTGCGCAAAACATAAAAACAGATAGTAAAAGCTTTTGCCGATATATAAAGTGGAAGAGAGTGAGTAAAGTATATGTTGGTCCCTTAGAAGATGAGAAGAGGGATTTAATAATGGGAAATATATTCAAAAAGGAGTTAGATGAGGTCCTTACTGCTAGGGGGATCAAGGGGTATGGCGAGAAAGCAGGAATGGGGTACTGAAGTTGAATGTTCAGCCATGAACTCATTGAATGGCGGTGCAGGCTAGAAGGGCCGAATGGCCTACTCCTGCACCTATTTTCTATGTTTCTATGTTTCTATGTAATGGCTGAGACCTTAAACAATTATTTTGCTTTGGTCTTCAAAATGGAAGACACAAAAACCATGCCAAAAATTGCTGGTCACGGGAATGTGGGAAGGGAGGACTTTGAGACAATCACTATCACTAGGGGGGTAGTGCTGGACAGGCTAATGGGACTCAAGGTAGACAAGTCCCCTGGTCCTGATGAAATGCATCCCAGGGTATTAAAAGAGATGGCGGAAGTTATAGCAGATGCATTCGTTATAATCTACCATAATTCTCTGGACTCTGGGGAGGTACCAGAGGATTGGAAATCAGTTAATGTAATGCCTCTGTTTAAAAAAGGGGGCAGACAAAAGGCAGGGAACTGTAGGCCGGTTAGTTTAACATCTGTAGTGGGGAAAATGCTTGAAGCTATCATTAAGGAAGAAATAGCGGGACATCTAGATAGGAATAGTGCAATCAAGCAGACGCAACATGGATTCATGAAGGGGAAATCATGTTTAACTAATTTACTGGAATTCTTTGAGGATATAACGAGTGGATAGAGGTGTATGGATGTATGCGGTGTATTTAGATTTCCAAAAGGCATTCGAGGAGGTGCCACACAAAAGGTTACTGCAGAAAATAAAGGTACGCGGAGTCAGAGGAAATGTATTAGCATGGATAGAGAATTGGCTGGCGAACAGAAAACAGAGAGTCGGGATAAATGGGTCCTTTTCGGGTTGGAAATCGGTGGTTAGCAGTGTGCCACAGGGATCGGTGCTGGGACCACAACTGTTTACAATATACATAGATGACCTGGAAGAGGGGACAGAGTGTAGTGTAACAAAATTTGCAGATGGCACAAAGATTAGTGGGAAAGCGGGTTGTGTGGAGGACACAGAGAGGCTACAAAGAGATTTAGATAGTTTAAGCGAATGGGCTAAGGTTTGGCAGATGGAATACAATGTCGGAAAATGTGAGGTCATCCACCTTGGAAAAAAAAACAGTAAAAGGGAATATTATTTGAATGAGGAGAAATTACAACATGCTGCGGTGCAGAGGGACCTGGGGGTCCTTGTGCATGAATCCCAAAAAGTTAGTTTGCAGGTGCAGCAGGTAATCAGGAAGGCGAATGGAATGTTGGCCTTCATTGCGAGAGGGATGGAGTACAAAAGCAGGGAGGTCCTGCTGCAACTATACAGGGTATTGGTGAGGCCGCACCTGGAGTACTGCATGCAGTTTTGGTCACCTTACTTAAGGAAGGATATACTAGCTTTGGAGGGGGTACAGAGACGATTCACTAGGCTGATTCCGGAGATGAGGAGGTTACTTTATGAAAGATTGAGTAGACTGGGTCTTTACTTGTTGGAGTTCAGAAGGATGAGGGGTGATCTTACAGAAACATTTAAAATAATGAAAGGGATAGACAAGATAGAGGCAGAGAGGTTGTTTCCACTGGTCGGGGAGACTAGAACCAGGGGCACAGCCTCAAAATACGGGGGAGCCAATTTAAAACCGAGTTGAGAAGGAATTTCTTCTCCCAGAGAGTTGTGAATCTGTGGAATTCTCTGCCCAAGGAAGCAGTTGAGGCTAGCTCATTGAATGTATTCAAATCACAGATAGATAGATTTTTAACCAATAAGGGAATTAAGGGTTATGGGGAGTGGGCGGGTAAGTGGAGCTGAGTCCACGGCCAGATCAGCCATGGTCTTATTGAATGGCGGAGCAGGCTCGAGTGGCTAGATTGCCTACTCCTGTTCCTAATTCTTATGTTCTTATGTTCTAATATCAATGCATTGTCTTGCATCCAGAGGTGGGCGCTGACATTATCTGCCTATGATTATGTCATTCACCATAGACCTGGCACTGAGAATTGTGCCGATGCATTAAGCCGTCTGCCATTGCCCACACCAGAGGTGGAAACGCCAGAACCAACAGACCTACTGTTAGTCATGGATGCTTTTGAAAGTAAAGAAACCCCTATCATGGCCCAACAAGTTAAGACCTGGATCAGCCAGGACCCGATATTTTTGGTTGTAAAATGTTGTATCCTTAATTGTGATTGGTCTGCCATACCCAAGTAAATGTGTGAGGAGACCAAACCTTATATCCGTCGCAAAGACAAACTATCCATTCAATAAGATTGTATACTGTGGGGTAATTGTGTTGTTATGCCCAAGAAAGGCAGAGAGAAATTTGTGCATGAGCTACATAGCACGCATCCTGGTATTTTCATGATGAAAGCCATTGCCAGGTCTCATGTATGGTGTTCTGGAATTGACTCTGATCTGGAATCATGTGTGCATCAGTGCAACACTTTCATGCAGCTTAGTAAGGCACCAGCGGAATCGCCGCTGAGTCTGTGGTCGTGGCCATCTAAACCATAGTCCAGGATCTACATTGACTTTGCAGGTCCCTTCCTGGGAAAGATGTTCTTCGTCGTGGTGGATGCTTATTCCAAGTGGATAGAGTGTATAATCATGTCATCCAGCACATCCACAGCTACCATTGGGAGCCTTCGTGTCATGTTTGCTACGCAGGGTCTGCCTGACATCGTTGTAAGCGACAACGGATCTTGCTTAACCAGTATGGAGTTTCAAGAGTTCATGAAGCTCAATGAGTATCAAACATGTGAGGTCAGCACCATTCAAACCCACATCCAATGGACAAGCAGAGCGTGCTGTCCAAACCATCAAGCAGAGTATGAAACGTGTAACTCAAGGTTGACTGCAAACTCGCTTGTCACACATATTGCTTTGTTACAGCACAAGACCCCATACGCTGACCAGGGTCGCCCCTGCTGAACAATTGATGAAGAGCGGTTCAAGTCCAGGCTCTCTCTTGTTCACCCTGACTTGAATAATAGTGTCGAAAACAGTTGTCAAAGTTAGCAGGGTTATCATGATCGCGCTACTGTGTCAGGCAACATTTCTAGTAATGATTCTGTGTATGTACTGAATTATGGTCAAGGTCCCAAATGGATCGCCGGTACTGTTTCAGCCAACGAGGGTAACAGAGTGTTTATCGTTAAGCTCAAGAATGGGCAGACATGCAGGAAACATGTCCATCAGATAAAGCTGCGGCACACAGATAAACTAGAACAGTCTGAGGAAGACACAATCAGTGACCAACCAACCTACCCTCAGTCATCAGAGGACTCCACTGTCATCAATGAATCTGGACTTTCAATCACTGACATGATCAATGAATCTGGACTTTCAATCCCTGACGTGGTCATTGCCACTCCCATTAGATCGGCTACCCAGCCCCCAGTCATAACAGATTCGGAACGCTCGTCCAAGGCTGGAGTTGAACCGAGACGTTTAACTCGGGAGCAGAAAGCCTCAGACCGTCTTAATTTGTCAAAAGACCATAACTAATATCTTAAAGGGGGATATTGTCATGTATGTATGCGTGGGTTTACTAGCCACCAGGTGGCACCACTGTTGGAGGTCATTGGGCTGTGCACACGTGTGTGCAGCCCAGGTACAAAAGGCCAGCCATCTTGTAATGTAATCACTTTGGGCCCTAATAAAGCAGAGCCAGGTTTGCACCTATTCGGAGTTTATAATATTCAGTCTATTGAGTTATTGCATACACAACACCATGGGCTTTATGACCAGTCTACCATGTGGGACCTTATCAAAAGCATTGCTAAAGTCCATATACACTACATCGTATGCACTGCCCTCATCGGCCCTCTTGGTTACCTCCTCAAAAAATTCAATCAGATTAGTCAAACACGATCTTCCGTTAACAAATCCGTGCTGACTGACCCTAATTAATCCTTGCCTTTCCAAATGTAGATTTATCCTGTCTTTCACTTTGGCAGTTGGCGAGAGGTGGGAGCAGCGTCGGAGTGGCCTATAAAAGGCCCAGTGGGTGTTCCACAGGCAGCGGCAGTTGGCGAGAGGCGGAAGCAGTGTCGGAGCGGCCTATAAAACGCATACCGGTGCAGCTACAGCGGGGAGAGAAAGCAAAAAAGAAGTAGAAAGGAATGAAAAGGTGACGTCACAGCCAAGGGGGTAATTGATTGGCTGGTGATTGGTGAGTAGCTTTTCTTTTTATTTTTTTATATCAGTAAGTAAACTGTAACATTGTTGTGCCAATTTAATTGTATCTAAGGGTTAAGGCATGGCAGGAGAGCTCGGTCACGTGTTATGCTCCTCCTGTACCATGTGGGAACTCAGGGACACTTCCGGTGTCCCTGACGACTACTTGTGTGAGAAGTGTATCCGCCTCCAGCTCCTGACGGACCGCGTTGCAGAATTGGAGCTGAGGGTGGATTCACTCTGGAGCATCCACGATGCTGAGAATGACGTGAGTAGCACTTGTAGCGAGTTGGTCTTACCGCAGAAGAAGGATCCACAGCGAGATAGGGAATGTAAGACCAGCAGGAAGAGTAGTGCAAGGAAGGTAGTGCAGGGGTCCCCTGTGGTCATCCCCCTGCAAAAGAGATACATTGCTTTGAGTGCTGTTGAGGGGGATGACTCATCAGGGGAGGGCAGCAGCAGCCACGTTCATGGCACCGTGGCTGGCTCTGTTGCACAGGAGGGCAGGAAAAAGAGTGGGAGAATGATAGTGATAGGGGATTCAATCATAAGGGGAATAGATAGGCGTTTCTGCGGCCGCAACAGAGACTCCAGGATGGTATGTTGCCTCCCTGGTGCAAGGGTCAAGGATGTTTCCGAGCGGGTGCAGGACATTCTAAAAAGGGAGGGAGAACAGCCAGTTGTCGTGGTGCACATTGGTACCAACGACATAGGTTAAAAAAAGGGATGAGGTCCTACGAGACGAATTTAAGGAGCTAGGAGCTAAATTAAAAAGTAGGACCTCAAATGTAGTAATCTCGGGATTGCTACCAGTGTCACGTGCTAGTCAGAGTAGAAATCGCAGGATGGCACAGAAGAATACGTGGCTTGAGCAGTGGTGCAGCAGGGAGGGATTCAAATTCCTGGGGCATTGGAACAGGTTCTGGGGGAGGTGGGACCAGTACAAACCGGATGGTCTGCACCTGGGCAGTACCGGAACCAATGTCCTAGGGGGAGTGTTTTCTAGTGCTGTTGGGGAGGAGTTAAACTAATATGGCAGGGGGATGGGAACCAATGCAGGGAGACAGAGGGAAACAAAAAGGAGACAAAAACAAAAGACAGAAAGTAGATGAGTAAAAGTGGAGGGCAGAGAAACCAAAGGCAAGAAACAAAAGGGCCACTGAATATAAAGGGGCTGCAGGAGGGGTCAAAACTAAAAATCATGGTTTAAAAACTAGTATTAAAACACTCTACATAAACGCACGCAGCATTCGAAATAAAGTAAATGAATTGACGGCACAAATCATTACAAATGGATATGATTTGGTGGCCATTACAAAAACGTGGTTGCAGGGTGGCCAAGACTGGGAATTAAACATACAGGGGTATCTGACAATTCTGAAGGATAGACAAGAAGGAAAGGAGGTGGGGTAGCTCTGTTATTAAAGGATGATATCAGGGCAGTTGTGAGAGATGATATTGGCTCTAATGAACAAAATGTTGAATCATTGTGGATGGAGATTAGAGATAGTAAGGGGAAAATGTCACTGGTGGGCGTAGTTTATATGCCCCCAAATAATAACTTCATGGTGGGGCGGACAATAATCAAGGGAATAATGGAGGCATGTGAAAAAGGAACGGCAGTAATCATGGGGGATTTTAACCGACATATCGATTGGTCAAATCAAATCGCACGGGGTAGTCTGGAGGAGGAATTCATAGAATGCAAAAGAGATTGTTTCTTAGAACAGTATGTTACAGAACCTACAAGGGAGCAAGCTATCTTAGATCTGGTCCTGTGTAATGAGACAGAAATAATAAATGATCTCCTAGTAAAAGATCCTCTCGGAATGAGTGATCACAGTATGGTTGAATTTGTAATACAGATTGAGGGTGAGGAAGTTGTGTCAGAAACGAGCGTACCATGCTTAAACAAAGGGGACTACAGTGGGATGAGGGCAGAGTTGGCTATAGTAGACTGGAAACAAAGACTAAACGGTGGCACAATTGAGGAACAGTGGAGGACTTTTAAGGAGCTCTTTCATAGTGCGCAACAAAAATATATTCCAGTGAAAAAGAAGGGCGGCAAGAGAAGGGATAACCAGCTGTGGATAACCAAGGAAATAAAGGAGAGTATCAAATCAAAGACCATTGGGTATAAGGTGGCCAAGGTTAGTGGGAAACTAGAGGACTGGGAAAATTTTAAGCAACAGCAAAGAATGACTAAAAAAGCAATAAAAAAGGGAAAATAGATTACGAAGGTAAACTTGCGCAAAACATAAAAACAGATAGTAAAAGCTTTTACAGATATATAAAATGGAAAAGAGTGACTAAAGTATATGTTGGTCCCTTAGAAGATGAGAAAGGGGATTTAATAATGGGAAATGTGGAAATGGCTGAGATCTTAAACAATTATTTTGCTTCCGTCTTCACAGTGGAAGACACAAAAACCAGGCCAAAAATTGCTGGTCACAGGAATGTGGGAAGGGAGGACCTTGAGACAATCACTATCACTAGGGGGGTAGTGCTGGACAGGCTAATGGGACTCAAGGTAGACAAGTCCCCTGGTCCTGATGAAATGCATCCCAGGGTATTAAAAGAGATGGCGGAAGTTATAGCAGATGCATTCTTTATAATCTACCAAAATTCTCTGGACTCTGGGGAGGTACCAGCGGAATGGAAAGCAGCTAATGTAATACCTCTGTTTAAAAAAGGGGGCAGGCAAAGGGCAGGTAACTATAAGCCGGTTAGTTTAACATCTGTAGTGGGGAAAATGCTTGAAACTATCATTAAGGAAGAAATAGCGGGACATCTAGATAGGAATAGTGCAATCAAGCAGACGCAGCATGGATTCATGAAGGGGAAATCATGTTTAACTAATTTACTGGAATTCTTTGAGGATATAACGAGCATGGTGGATAGAGGTGTACCGATGGATGTGGTGTATTTAGATTTCCAAAAGGTATTCGATAAGGTGCCACACAAAAGGTTACTGCAGAAAATAGAGGTACGCGGAGTCAGAGGAAATGTATTAGCATGGATAGAGAATTGGCTGGTGAACAGAAAGCAGAGAGTCGGGATAAATGGGTGCTTTTTGGGTTGGAAATTGGTGGTTAGTGGTGTGCCACAGGGATCGGTGCTGGGACCACAACTGTTTACAATATACATAGATGACCTGGAAGAGGGGACAGAGTGTAGTGCAACAAAATTTGCAGATGACACTAAGCTTAGTGGGAAAGCGGGTTGTGTAGAGGACTCAGAGAGGCTGCAAGGAGATTTGGATAGGTTAAGCGAATGGGCTAAGGTTTGGCAGATGGAATACAATGTCGGAAAGTGTGAGGTCATCCACCTTGGGAAAAAAAACAGTAAAAGGGAATATTATTTGAATGGGGAGAAATTACAACATGCTGAGGTGCAGAGGGACCTGGGGGTCCTTGTGCATGAATCCCAAAAGGTTAGTTTGCAGGAGCAGCAGATAATTAGGAAGGCGAATGGAATGTTGGCCTTCATTGCGAGAGGGATGGAGTACAAAAGCAGGGAGGTCCTGCTGCAACTGTATAGGGTATTGGTAAGGCCGCACCTGGAGTACTGCATGCAGTTTTGGTCACCTTACTTAAGGAAGGATATACTGGCTTTGGAAGGGGTACAGAGACGATTCACTAGGCTGATTCTGGAAATGAGGGGGTTACCTTATGATGATAGATTGATTAGACTGGGTCTTTACTCGTTGGAGTTCAGAAGAATGAGGTGTGATCTTATAGAAACATTTAAAATCATGAAAGGGATAGACAAGATAGAGGTAGAGAGGTTGTTTCCACTGGTAGGGGAGACTAGAACTAGGGGGCATAGCCTCAAAATATGGAGGAGCCAATTTAAAACCGAGTTGAGAAGGAATTTTTTCTCCCAGGGTGTTGTGAATCTGTGGAATTCTCTGCCCAAGGAAGCAGTTGAGGCTAGCTCATTGAATGTGTTCAAATCACAGATAGATAGATTTTTAACCAATAAGGGAATTAAGGGTTCCGGGGAGAGGGCGGGTAAGTGGAGCTGAGTCCACAGCCAGATCAGCCATGATCTTATTGAATGGCGGAGCAGGCTTGAGGGGCCAGATGGCCTACTCCTGTTCCTAATTCTTATGTTCTCATGTTCTTATGTTCAGGATTTTTTCCAATAATTTTACCACCACTAAGGTTAGACTGACAGGCCTGTAATTACTTGGCCTATCCCTTTCTCCCTTCTTAAACAAGGGTACTACATTAGCATTCCTCCAATCCTCCGGCACGATGCCCAAATCCAAAGAGGACTGGAAAATGATGGTCAAGGCCTCTGCTATTTCTTCTTTTACTTCACTCAACAGCCTGGGATACATTTCATCTGGACCTGGGGATTTATCTACTTTCAAAGCTGCGAGACCCCTTAATACTTCCTCTCTCACTATATTTATTTCATCCAGAATATCACACTCCTCCTCGATAGCAGTATCTGTATTGCCCCTTTCCTTTGTGAAAACAGATATAAAGTATTCGTTAAGAACCTTACCAACATCTTCCACCTCCTCACAAAGATTACCCTCGGTCTCTAATCGGCCCTACCCTTTCTTTAGTTACCCTCTTACTCTTAATATATTTATAGAACATCTTAGGGTTTTCCTTAATTTTACTAGCCAAGAATTTTTCATGTTCTCTCTTAGCATTCGTAATATCCTTTTTAATTGTGCCTCTTAACTTTCTATATTCCTCTACAGATTCTATAGTATTTAGCCATTGGCATATGACATAAGCGTCCCTTTTTTCTTTATCCACCCCTGTATGTCCTGAGACATCCAGGGGGCTCTAGAATTATTATTCCCAATCTTTTTATTTAAGGGCACATGTTTGGCCTGAGCCTTCCGGATCGCCTCCTTGAATGCCTCCCACTGTTCTCCATGACCAGAGAGCAGCAGTTGGAGCACCAGACTGCATTAATGCGCATTGCATGCTTCCCCAGGGTACAGGTGGTGATTGACTGCACCCATGTAGCTCTCAGGGCACCACACCAGGCTGCTGAGCAATTCAGGAACCGCAAGGGCTTCATGTTCCTCAATGTGCAACTCGATTGTGATCACACCCGTAAGATAATGCACGTGGATGCCCAGTACCCTGGAATCATCCACAACTCAATCATATTGCACCAGAGTTGTGTGCCACGCATCTTCACTGGTCCCAATGAACATAGCGGCTGGCTGCTGGGTGACAAGGGCTATGCGCTGAGCACTTGGCTCATGACTCCTCTGTGCAACCCGAGAACTGATGGGCAGGTGGCCTACAATGAGAGTCTGACGGCCATCAGGGTCATAATCAAACACACTATAGGCATTCTGAAGCAGAGGTTCCGTTGCCTCGACCACTCAGGGGCTGTGCTGCAGTACTCAGCTGAGCATGTTTCCAGATCTGTGGTGGTCTGCTGCATGCTCCACAACCTCGCCATCATGTGGACACAGCCATTAGGGGACGATGCAGCATTGCCACCTGTGCCGGAGGAGGAGGAGGCTCAGGATGAGGAGCAGGAAGCAGGTGGGCAACCACGTAGGAGGCGGCGTCCCCATCCTAACTCTGCAAAGGAAGCACAGCACCGTCTCAGAGCTACCCGCTTCACATAAGTCAATGCCGACTTAAGCCTGCATCTAGCCATTTCCATGGGCCAACCTGTGAGCCCTCTCACAAACCATTCTCACATACTGAAATGACAGAGCTGATCGCACATTCCAAACAATAAATAAAGATTTATTACAACCCCAACAATGGGTCTCCAAAACACTCCCATCATCCATTATCACCCTTGTCCAACTCCTTATTACCCCTCTTACGCAGACCTATCCTTAGAGTACACCGCAGTGTCTCCCCTGTGGCTGCCTAATAGCTTTGGGCCGGCTGAAAAATGGGCTGCATCCACCTGTGCGTCTTCAGTTCGAAGTGGCTGGGGCGATTCCATGGTTGGCAGCAATTGCGCACAGGCAGCTCTTGGCTCAGGGCTGCTGTGAACCGGAGAGGCAACATCAGTATCCTGGTCCGAGGAGCTAGCGCCACTCCCCCGGGGAAGCACCTCACCTCCCCCACCAAGCTGATGGAGCACAGGTCGGCGGGGTGTGGTGGCACTGTTTGGCCCCCGGTGGACCATGGCGGACCCAGCCGCAATGGCAGCAGTCAGATCTCGCGTAGCCTCCAGCTGAGACTGCATGACAGCAGCCACACTCTGGAAGCAATCAGAGATGACAGCAGTCAAAGGCTCCATGCCCTGTTGCCCAGAGTGCATGAGAGCATTCTGAGCTTCCAGGGCAGCGGCCAGCCTGTGCAAAGAAAGGTCGACGAACTCAAGACACAGCTGTAAAACCTGCCCTTTAAGAAGGCCAGGGAGCAGTAGCATTGTGAGCATGATGGTTTGCATGAAATGGATAAGAGGGGAATTTCACATTGCAAACTCCACACTGCAGCCATACCACTGAAACCAGCCATTACCACTGGGAATTAAGACTCTGCTCCGTTTATTACAGAAAAAAGGGCAATTTCGATCTTATTACCACCGCAATTATATCGGTGGTAACGGACGCAGCCAACAGTGGTGCGACCACCCCATTTTGGGTGGAGGGCAATTTTGGCCCCAGAGAGTTAGCATGTAGGTATAGCAAGCAATTAGGAAGGCTAAGGCATGTTGGCCTCCATTGTAAGAGGGTTGGAGTACAAGAGTAAGGAAGTCTTGCTACAATTGTACAGGGCTCTGGTGAGACCACACCTGGAGTACTGTGCACAGTTTTAGTCTCAGTATCGGAGGAAGGATATACTTGCCATAAAGACGGAGCAACAAAGGTTCACTCGATTGATCCCTGGGATGAGAGAATTGTCCAATGAGAAGAGATTGAATAGATTGGGCCTATACTTTCTGGAGTTTAAAAGAATGAGAGGTGATCTCATTGAAACATGTAAGATTCTGAGGGGGGTTGACAGGGTAGATGCTGAGAGATTGTTTACCCTGGATGGAGGGTCTGGAATTAGGAATTAGGGGGCATAGTCTCAGGTTACGGAATGGTCTTTTAAGACTGAGATGAGGAGGAATTTCTTCACTCAGAGGGTTGCGAATCTTTGAAATTCTCTGTCCCAAAGAGCTGTGGATGCTGAGTCTGAGAGTATATTCAAGGCTAAGATAGATTGATTTTTGGGCTTCAGAGGCATTGAGGGATATGGAGATTGGGCAGGAAAGTGGAGTTATGGTTGAAGATCAACAATGATCTTATTGAATGGTGGAGCAGGCTCGAGGGGCTGTATGGCTTACTCCTGCTCCTAATTCTTATGTTCTTATGATATTAATGGTTGCAGCTCTGCACAGAGCCGAGTTACAAATGGAGTCCTACAGGGGTCAGTGTTGGGGCTGTTACTCTTCACGATTTAGATCAATGATCTGGATGAAGGCATTGGGGGTAGTGTCCACAAGTTCGCAGATGACAGAATGGGGCCAAGTTTCGGCCTGAGTTTCTCCTGTTTTTCTGGAGCAGTTGGTTTAGAATGGAGTATCTTAGAAATTGCAATTCTCGGCATTTAGTTTGCTCCAGTTCTAGTCAGTTAGAACAGTTTCATTTTGGAACTGATTTTTTTTTTCAAAAGAGGGGGTGTCCGGCCACTTACGCCCGTTTTGAAAGTTTAGGCAGTGAAAACTTATTCTAAACTAACTTAGAATGGAGTAAGTGTAGATTTTTGTACGCTCAGAAAAACCTTGCCTACACTTAGAAAATCAGGTGTAGATTACAAATCAGGCGTAGGGAATGGGGGGGGGGGTTTCAAGGGAAGTTTACAAACATTAAACACTTCAGTTTTACAAATAAAGAGCAATCATCAATAATAAATGATAAATATACCAATAAATCAACCAATAAATCAATCAAAAAAATTAATACAAAATTAAAAAACTTAAAAAATCAATAAATAAAACATTTTCTACTTACCGACTGCAGTACCGGGAGTCCTCCAACAGCATGCTGGGATGTCCCTCCCTGCCCCCCAGTGTGTCTCTATCTCTCTGTCTGTCTGTGTATGTCTCTCTCACTCTCTGTCTGTCAGTGTCTGTGTTTCTGACAGCGAGGGGAGGGGGAGGAGGGGGGTGGAGAGGGAGGGAGAGGGGGGGAGAGGGAGGCGGAGGGAGGTAGGGGGAGGAAAGAGGGAGGGAGGGAAAGGAAAGAGGGAGGGAGGGAGAGGAAAGAGGGAGGGAGGGAGAGGGAGGAAAGAGGGAGGGAGGGAGAGGAAGGGGGAGGGAGGGAGAGGGAGGAAAGAGGGAGGGAGGGAGCAGAAGGGGAAGGAGGGAGGGAGAGGGAGGGGGAGAAGGGAGAGAAGGGAGGGAGAAGGGGGGGTGAAGGGGGGGAGAATGGGGGGAGAAGGGTGGAGGGAGGAGGGAGGGAGGGGGAGAAGGGAGGGAGTGGGAGAGGGGAGGGAGAGAGGGAGAAGGGAGGGGGAGAGGAGAGGGGAGAAGGGAGGGAGAGAGGGAGGGGAGAAGGGAGAGGAGAGAGGGAGGGGGAGAGGAGAGAGGAGAGGAGTGGGAGGCTGAACGGGCCTGGCCCGGCTGGGCCCTTCGGACGGGGCCCGCCCCCAGAACCGGAGTTAAAGGTAGGTGGCCAGGGGTCGGGTCGGGTTCTGGGGGGGGGGGGGGGTGTGGGTTGGGTCCTGGGGGGGGTATGGCTCGGGGGGAGGGCTGGTCGGGCCCTGGATGGTGGGGGGGGTCGGGTCGAATCCGGAGCGGGGGAGCTCGGGTCGAGTCCGGGGCGGGGGAGCTCGGGTCGAGTCCGGGGCGGGGGAGCTCGGGTCGAGTCCGGGGCGGGGGAGCTCGGGTCGAGTCCGGGGCGGGGGAGCTTGGGTCGAGTCCGGGGCGGGGGAGCTCGGGTCGAGTCCGGGGCGGGGGAGCTCGGGTCGAGTCGGGGGGCGGTGAGTGGGGATCGAGTCGGGGGGGGGGAGCGGGGGTCGGGTCCGGGGCGGGGGAGCTCGGGTCGAGTCCGGGGCGGGGGAGCTCGGGTCGAGTCGGGGGGCGGTGAGTGGGGATCGAGTCGGGAGGGGGGGAGCGGGGGTCGGGTCCGGGGCGGGGGAGCTCGGGTCGAGTCCGGGGCGGGGGAGCTCGGGTCGAGTCCGGGGCGGGGGAGCGCGGGTCGAGTCGGGGGACGGGGGAGCTCGGGTCGAGTCCGGGGCGGGGGAGCTCGGGTCGAGTCGGGGGGCGGTGAGTGGGGATCGAGTCGGGGGGGGGGAGCGGGGGTCGGGTCCGGGGCGGGGGAGCTCGGGTCGAGTCCGGGGCGGGGGAGCTCGGGTCGAGTCGGGGGGGGGTGGAGCGGGGGTCGGGTCCGGGGCTGGAGGGGGGCGTCAGGTCCGGGAGCGGAGCGGGAGTCGGGTCGAGTCCGGGGCGGGGAAGCGCGGGTCGAGTCCAGGGCGGGGGAGCTCGGGTCGAGTCCGGGGCGGGGAAGCGCGGGTCGAGTCCGGGGCGGGGGAGCTCGGGCCGAGTCCGGAGCGGGGGAGCTCGGGTCAAGTCCAGGCCGGGGGAGCTCGTGTTGAGTCCGGAGCGGGGGAGATCGTGTTGAGTCCGGGGCGGGGGAGCGCGGGTCGAGTCCGGGGCGGGGGAGCGCGGGTCGAGTCCGGGCCGGGGGAGCTCGTGTTGAGTCCGGGCCGGGGGAGCTCGTGTTGAGTCCGGGCCGGGGGAGCTCGTGTTGTGTCCGGGGTGGGGGAGCGCGGGTCGAGTCCAGGGTGGGGGAGTGGGGCCGAGTCGGGGGGGGAGAGCGGGGGTCGGGTCCAGGGGCGGGGGGGGGGGGGGGGAGTCAGGTTCGGGAGCTGAGCGGGAATCGGGTCGAGTCCGGGGTGGGGAGCGGGAGTCGAGTCGGGTCGGGTTGGGTCCGGGGGCGCGGAGCGGGGGTTGGGTCCGGTGGGGGGGAGCGGGGGTCGGGTCCAGGTGGTAACGGGAGGAAGTCGGGGGCGAAGTCGGGTTGGGTGCTGGGGGGGGTTGAGAGCCAGCTGAAGGGAGGAAGTGGTAGGTGCAGCCCGATCGATACCGCCCCAGTGAGGCCATTCGGCCAGGGCTTGGGGCTGCGTGCTTCGGGTTCCTCCCACACAGTTTTGGGTGCCTCCAGTTACTGCACATGCGCGCCCACCGTAGCGCACATGTGCAGAGGTCCCGGCACTGTTTTCAGCGCAGGGACCTAGCTCCGCCTCCCACAGCTCGTGCTGCGACGCGCCCAGCTCCAGAGGACCTGCAAGGAGCCAGAGAATCAGCAACTATTTTTTAGGCGCACTTTCGAGTGCGAAAAACGGGCGTCCAGTTCGGGGCTGCGCCATTCTAGGCGCGGCCCGAAACTTGGGCCCAATGATCTGTGCTGGTGTCAGAAACCTTGAGGAGAAAAAACATTACAATCTGATCTAGGTGCAATGGAGGAATGACAGATGACATTTAATGTGGTGTACTGTGTGCAGGTAGGGCTAATGCCAAGCATGTATATATCATGCTGGTCTCTGAATTAAAGTCTGTCATTAGAGAAAGATACCTGGGTGTTATCGTGCATGATTCTCTAAAGGTCCATGACCAGCATTGAGACATTATACTGAAAGCAAGCAGAGTATTAGGATATATAGCTAGCACCATCTAATATAAGATGAGGAGCACCGTAGTGGTCTTGTACAAAAGCTTAGTTAAACTCCATCTAGAATATTTGGGGCAGAAATTTAGGTATTGCACCCAAACCAAAATGCACAAGGCCGGATCAAAATTGGGTCACATTAAATTGATTTACTTGCCTTGTTGGTGTCAGCCGCTTGCTAAGCCGAATCCACACCAACAAAATATTAGTGGAGCAGGCCTGCTGTCGGCTCCTCATTATCCAGGCAAGGGGCCGAAAATTTGTTTTAGGCAGCCACCCCGGGCACCTGAATATCATCAGAGGCCAATATGGCAGTGGATGTTTTTCAAACGTCCTAGGAGCATTGGTTTTTTGGAAGAAATACAAGAAATGGGAGGACACACTCAATGGAAAGTCACTGAAGGATGTGGATGAACAAAGAGACTTAGGAGTTTAAATACAATGAGGTCTAACTTTATTATCTTCTGAAAATGGAGGGGCAAAATGGGTGGCGCTTTCCGATTGCACGCCAGTTCACGTGGAATAAATGAGCTGCCAGCACTGATGGTGTTCTTCATTAGTAGCTTGCCTAACAGGGGAAGTGGGAAATTAGACATCACTGACATCAGTTAAAGGTAGTCAGCACCTCTTATGGGGAGGTGCACCGTGACTGCAATCAGCTTTATTTTGAACACCAAGGAAACAGCAAGCAGAAAGGTTCCTCGCTTTTCAGATGTAGCTTTGGAGGTGCTGGTGGAGGAGGTCAGTGGAAGGAAGGACATCATCTTTCCACCCAGTGCCAAAACATATCCCGGATAGCATTGTTACAAGGACCTGGCGGCAAAACCAAAAAATTCAATTACCTCAGAAGGGGTGCTAAGGTAAGACACCTAACTAATATCTCTCACTATTATCTGCTTAGCCCTGCACTACATGTAGCCTCAGCAGTCACAACTCCCCCCCACTCCCCCCGCCCACCACCCCACCCCCGGCTTCAAAATCGAGTTCAACAATTTCAAACCATAATCTCTGCCCCTATTACTTTTCTTTTCTTCTGTTTTTTTTTCTCTTTCCCACAGCAGCTGTTGATGATTCTACCATCTTCATTTACACCTTATCAGGGTGTTTCTTAACTTGTCCCATAACCATCTCCTTTTGCCTTGCACCATCATCCCTTTTGTCTTTTAATCTCTTTTGCCTTCTATCCCATCACAGATCGCCCCTTGTGTTCTTTCCTCTCCTCCCCGCTTTCCCTGCCCTTACACTTGCTTAAAAACCTGTTACATCTCTAACTTTTTCCAGTTCTGACGAAAGGTCATCGACCTGAAATGTTAACTCTGTTTCACTGCCTGACCTGCTGAGTATTTTCAGCTTTTTCTGATTTAATTCCAAGTAAACTGGCCTGACTGGCACTGAGTTTCTACATAGCAAACAGCCCAGCTCCAACTTGTGTGGGATCTTCACGCACGTTATCTACGAAGTGATGGGCCTGTTCTATGAACACTACATTGGGACCCACAATGTTGGAGCCTCTGGAGACAGCTCTGACAGCTTCGATGGTAGCTCAAACTAATCCAACCTGAGCTTTGGGATCCAGCAGGTCCTTTGGGTTTCAAAGCATGAACAACAGCGTGGATAGGAGCTTTGAGAATGTTATATCGCTCCTACACTCTATTTTTGTGCAGAGCAGCGGGAGCACTGATGCGCATTTCATGAGCGTGGCATTGGTTCTATGGGAGAGCCATGTTCCCCCACCACAGTCTCAACCAGTGCCCTTGTTAGCATCAGACTGCCAGCTGGGCCAGACTAGCCCAACCCCAGCCGAGATACTACAGGCTTCAGCTTGGCCTTATACAGTCAGAGTTCACGAGGTCGCACACCATGGCCATTTCAGAACTCAGCCACCTTATTTTTGCTATTGGGGTTGCATATCTTAAGCGTAATGGAATCGGTAAGCAAGCACACAAGACAGGCACTAAGGGGCTGAAACTTGGTTACTTAGCGCCACCCATTAGCACCCGAGAGGGATGCTAATGGGCCGCTAAGCTCCTACCGACCATGCGCTGCACTGGCAGCGCCTCCCGGGAACTTCAGTCGAGGTTCACCGGCGGCGATAACAGTTAGCGCTGTGCATTATAGCGTCACCCATTTTGTGACATAGATACGAATGCAACACCCTGTTAACGCCATGGTCGCAAACTTCATTGGGTTCACATACCTTAGCGCCTGCTGCTAATCATGACAGGGAAAGCAGGCGTTGCCCAACCTCCCGAAGGCTGTGTTGCCTGCCTGGTGCCAGAGCTAAGGACATCTCCTCAGAGCTGGAAAGGAACTTGGAGTGGGAGGGGGTAGATCAAGTGGGTACCAACAATATAGATTGGACAGACAAGAAGATTCTGCTAAGGGATTATGAGCAGCCAGGGGCCAAATTAAAAAGCAGAACCATAAGAACATAAGAACGTAAGAAAAAAATGCAGGAGTAGGCCATACGGCCCCTCGAGCCTGCTCCGCCATTTAATACAGTCATAGCTGATCCGATCATGGACTCAGGTCCACTTTCCTGCCCGCTCCTCATAACTCCTTATACCCTTATCGGTTAAGACCACAAAGGTAATAACCTCTGGATTACTACCCAAGCCACGAGCAAATTTACATAGGTTAAATAAGATCAGAGAGCTAAACTCATGGCTCAACGACTGATGTGAGAGAAATGGGTATAGGTTCCTGGGTAACTGGCACCAGTACTGGGGTAAGAGGGAGCTGTTCTGTCGGGATGGACTCCACTTGGAACATGCTGGGGCTAGGATCCTGGCGAACTGAATAACTAGGGCTGCAGAGAGAGCTTTAAACTAATTAGTGGGGGGAGGTGGAGGGGAGGGTTCAGGTGAGCAGAAACCTAAAAGCTCAAAGAACAAGGTGAAGGCAATAGAGCAGGATAGCACTGGGGGAAATGAAAACCAGAGCATGACAGGAAGGGACAGAATTTATAAACATAAGAGTGTATCAGAAACTTAGGCCATCGCAGGAGAAAATGATAAGAAAACACATTTAAAAGCTCTTTATTTGAATGCACGCAGCATTCGTAACAAATTAGATGAGCTGTCGGCACAAATACTTACAAATGTGTATGATCTGATAGCCATAACAGAGACGTGGTTGCTAGGTGACCAAGACTGGGGTACTTGACAATTCGGAAGGACAGACAGAAAGGAAAAGGAGGTGGGGTAGCTCTGTTGATGAAGGATGGAATCACTACAATAGTGAGAAATGATATTGAATCAAATGATCAGGATGTTGAAACAGTTTGGGTGGGGATAAGGAATAATAAGGGGGAAAGATCACTGATGGATGTAGTCTATAGGCCCCCTAACAGTAGCAACTCTGTTGGTCGGATTATAAACCAAGAAATAGTGGGGGTTTGTAAAAATAGTGGATGCATTTGTGGTCATTTTCCAACATTCTATGGACTCTGGATCAGTTCCTATGGACTGGAAGGTAGCTAATGTAACCCCACTTTTTAAAAAAAGAGGTCAGCCTGACATCGGTGGTGGGGAAAATGTTGTAATCAATTATTAAAGATGTAATAGCAGCGCATTTGGAAAGCATGATCGAACCAAATCAGCATGGATTTATGAAAGGGAAATCATGCTTGACAAATCTTCTAGAGTTTTCTGAGGATGTAACTAGTAGAATGGACAAGGGGGAGCCAGTGGATGTGGTGTATTTAGACTTTCAAAAGGCTTTTGACAAGATCCCACATAAGAGATTAGTGTGCAAAATTAAAGCACATGGTATTGGGGGTAATGATGGATAAAGAACTGGTTGGCAGACAGGAAACAGAGTAGGAATAAACGGGTCCTTTTCAGAATGGCAGGCAGTAACTAGTGGGGTACCACAAGGTTCAGTGCTGGAACCCCAGCTATTTACAATATACATTAATGATTTAGACGAAGGAATTGAATGTAATATTCCAAGTTTGCAGATGACACTAAGCTGGGTGGCAGTTTGAGCTGTGAGGAGGATGCTAAGAGGCTGCAGAGTGACTTGGGCAGGTTAGGTGAGTGGGCAAATACATGGCAGATGCAGTATAATGTGGATAAATATGAGGTAATTCACTTCGGTGGTAAAAACAGGATGGCTGATTATTATCTGAATGGTGACAGATTGATAAAGGGGGAGGTGCAATGAGACATGGGTGTCATGGTACATCAGTCATTGAAGGTTGGCATACAGGTACAGCAGGCGGTGAAGAAGGAAAATGGCATGTTGGCCTTCATAATGAGAGGATTCGAGTATGGGAGCAGGGAGGTCTTACTACAGTTGTACAGGGCCTTAGTGAGGCCTCACCTGGAGTATTGTGTACAGTTTTGGTCTCCTAATCTGAGGAAGGACATTCTTGCTATTGAGGGAATGCAGCGAAGGTTCACCAGACTGATTCCTGGGATGGCCGGACTGACATATGAAGAAAGATTGGATCGACTAGGCTTGTATTCAATGGAATTTAGATGAATGAGAGGGGATCTCATAGAAACATTCTGACGGGATTGCACAGGTTAGATACAGGAAGAATGTTCCCAATGTTGGGGAAGTCCAGAACCAGGGGTCACAGTTTAAGGATAAGGGGTAAGCCATTTAGGACCGAGATGAGGAGAAACTTCTTCATTCAGAGAGTTGTGGGCATGTGGAATTCTCTACCACAGAAAGTTGTTGGGGCCAGTTCGTGAGATATATTCAAAAGGGAGTTAAATATGACCCTTATGGCTAAAGGGATCAAGGGGTATGGAGGGAAAGGTATGGGGTACTGAAATGCATGATCAGCCATGATCATATTGAATGGTGGTGCAGGTCGAAGGGCCAAATGGCCTACTCCTGCACCTATTTTCTATGTTTCTATGTTTTTAAAAGGGAACAGCAATAATCAAGGGTGATTTTAACCTCCATATTGATTGGACAAATCAAATTGGTCAGAGAAGCCTAGAGGAGGAGTTCGTAGAGTGCATAGGGACGGGTTCCTTGAGCAATATGTGACAGAACCAACCAGGGGGCAGGCTATCTTAGATTTGGTCCTGTGTAATGAGACAGGATTAATCTCATAGTAAAGGATCCCCTTGGAATGAGTGACCATAGAATGGTTGAATTTCAAATTCAGATGGAGGGTGAGAAAGTTGGATCTCAAACCTAAGCTTAAATAAAGGAGACTACAAAGGTATGAGGGCAGAGTTGGCTAAAGTGGACTGGGAAAATAGATTAAAATGTAGGACGGTTGATGAACAGTGGCGTATATTGAAGGAGATATTTCAAAACTCTCAAGAAAAATATATTCCAATGAAGAGGAAAGGGTGTGAAAGAAAAGAGAGCCATCCGTGGCTAACTAAAGAAATAAAGGATGGTAGCCAATTAAAAATAAGGGCATACAAAGTGGCCAAAATTAGTGGGAGGACAGAAGATTGGGAAGCTTTTAAAAGCCAGCAAAGAATGACTAAAAAAACTATTAAGAAAGGGAAGATAGACGATGAAAATAAACTAGCACAAAATATAAAAACAGATAGCAAGAGTTTCGACAGATATATAAAAAGGAAAACGGTGGTTAAAGTAAATGTTGGTCCCTTAGAGGACGAGACCGGGGAATTAGTGATGGGGAACATGGAGATGGCAGAAACTCTGAACAAATATTTTGTATCAGTCTTTACGGTCTCAGGACACTAACAATATTCCAACAGTGGATAGTCAAGGGGCTATGGGGGGGGAGGAACTTAACACAATCACAATCACTAAGGAGGTGGCACTCAGTAAGATAATGGGACTAAAGGCAGATAAATCCCCTGGATCTGATGGCTTGCATCCTAAGAGAAATAACAGTAGGGATAGTGGATACATTGTAAGTGATTTCCCTTAGATGTTTTCGATGCACACCCACGTTACAATAGTTCTAGACCTGGGAGTGATTACTGTACTGAACAGATGAATGAGACATGGACAAATACCTTGGTCTCAACCGTCAATGCTTTATTCATGTTAAAACACACCTGCACCCAGTAAGAACACACCCTGGTAGTGTAATACAAACAAACAAAGTACAACACACAGTCTGGCCTGTCTAGACAGGCCCCTATCGCGAAGTACCCAACATCTAAAACCGCCCCCTTAAAACCCTTACTAAGATTTGGTTGGGAGAACACATGATACCCCCTCACACTGTGACCTTGATCTTAAAATTGCCTGGACAGAGATGATGCTCACCGATTCATTGGCTTACTCGCTGCTTCTTCTGGTCAAAATGTATCTCTTCTGGTTTCTTCTCTCCATCCCGTGCGGAGTTCTCGGTTCTTGTACAGGCGAAGAGATGAGAGCAAGCGAGAGAGAGCTGTGGCCACACGGCCCCTTTAATGGGCTCAAGTTTTGGCCTGAGTTGCTCTTATTTTTTTGGAGCAACTAGTTTAGAATGGAGCATCTTAGAAATTGCAATTCTCAGCATTTAGTTTGCTCCAGTTCTAGTGAGTTAGAATAGTTTCATTGTAGAACAGATTTTTTTTTCAAACGGGGGCGTGTCCTGCCACTTACGCCAATTTGCAAGTTTAGGCAGTGAAAACTTACTCCAAACTAACTGAGAATGGAGTTAGTGTAGATTTTTGTATGCTCAGAAAAACATTGCCCACATTTATAAATCAGGCGGAGGGAACGAGAGATGGGGGGCGGAGGGGAAGGGAGGTGAACACTTCACTTTTACAAATAAAGAGCCATCATCAATAATAAATGATAAATAACTCTATAAATCAACCAATAAATCAATCATAAAAAATTAAAAAAATACTAAAAAATCAATCCATAAATAAAAAATTAAGTTTCTACTCACCTACTGCAGCATCGGGAGCCCTCCAACAGTGTGCTGGGACAGGGCTCCCCCAGTGTTTCTCTCTCTGTCTCTGTCAGTGTCTCTCTGTGTTTCTGACAGCGAAGGGTGGGGGGGTAGAGAGGGGGGAGAGAGGGGAGAGGGGGAGGTAGGCGTTGAGGAGTGGGAGGGGAGGGAGAGAAGGGGAGAGGAGGAGGGAGGGAGGGAGAGGAGGGGGAGCAGGGAGGGGGAGAGGAGGGGGGAGGGAGGGGAGGGCGGGGGGAGAGGAGAGGAGAAGGAGGGGGAAGGAGGGGGAAGGGCTGAATGAGAGGGAAGGGGGTGCTGAACGGGAGGGGGGCGCTGAACGGGAGGGGGTGTGGCTGAACGGGAGGTGGGGCTGAACAGGAGGGAGGGGTTTGGGGGACTGAACAGGAGGGAGGGGGTGGGCTGAAGGGGAGGGAGGGAGGCTGAACGGGGGAGGGGGGCTGAACGGGAGGGGGAGCGCTGAATGGGAGGGGGGGCTGAACGGAAGGGGGGAGCTGAACAGGAGGGAGGGAGGCTAAACAGGAGGCGGGGGTGCTGAATGGGAGGGAGGGGGGCTAAACAGGAGGCGGGGGTGCTGAATGGGAGGGGGGTGCTAAACGGGAGGAAGGGGAGGGGCTGAACAGGGTGGGGGGATGTTGAACGGGCCCCGCCACCGACAACAACGCCGGGCCGCCACGGAGGACTTCAGGTGGGGCCCGTCCCCAGTGAGATGCCGGGCGGGCAGACCTCACCACCAACGAGGTAAGATGTGTCAGGCCACTCGGCCAGGGATAGGTGCGATGTCCCTTCAGCCAGGGATAGGGTCGTCGCTCGGAGACAGGACACATTGGGAGGGCCAGGAGCTACTGCGCACGTGCGCAGCCTCCACTGCACACGTGCGCAGCTGCCAGCACTGTTTTTGGCGCAGGGCTGTAAGCTCTGCCCCCAGCTGCTCCTGCTGCGTTGCGCCGAGCTGGAAACAGGCCTACAGATATCGAAGAACCGCGAGGTAAGTAAGCAGCGCAATTTTTGTTCTACAAATTAGGTAGGCCTCTCCGATGTGCGCCGTTCTAGCGGGGGGCCGAAACTTGAGCCCTATATCCCCACACTGTTTGTCTTTTCAGGCCGAATAAAGTTTGTTCTTGTTTCGAAGCTTCCTGTTTGTGTGACTTCTGGGTATTCCACTGATTGCTGGTGTGGGGTTTCTCTTCCAACCGGTCTGGGACTTAATGGCTTTCTATTGTTCTGGTATTTTCTCCGATCGGAGTTCATCTGATCTAACTCTGACAAGTTCACATTGCTTAACAATGGACCCTCCATTTGCCCATTACCTGTGGTGAGTTGCCTTAGCCTGGCCATTGTTTTCTCAGACCACCCCTGCCCATCATTTCAAGTCCAACATGGAAAAGTACCTGGGCCTCTCCCACAAACAGGCTTCCAGTTTTTTCTGCAGTGAGAAAATATTAAAACGCAACGTCCAGATAATGTCCAAAAATTCTTGGGGGCCCGATGCCTACAACACTGGTTGTAATTTACCAAAATTCCTTCGATTCTGGGGAGAGCCCAGCAGATTGGAAAACTGCAAATGTAATGCCCCTATTTAAAAAAGGAGGCAAACAAAAAGCAGGAAACTATAGACCAGTTAGCCTAACATCTGTGGTTGGGAAAATGTTGGAGTCCATTATTGAAGAAGCAGTAGCAGGACATTTGGAAAAGCATAATTCAGCCAGGCAGAGTCAGCATGGATTTATGAAAGGGAAGTCATGTTTGACAAATTTGCTGGAATTCTTTGAGGATGTAACGAACAGGGTGAATAAAGGGAAACCAGTGGATGTGGTTTATTAGGACTTCCAGAAGGCATTTGACAAGGTGCCACATAAAAGGTTACTGCACAGGATAAAAATTCATGGTGTTGGGGATAATATATTAGTATGGATAGTGGATTGGCTAACTAACAGAAAACAGTGAGTCGGGATAAATGGGTAATTTTACGGTTGGGAAATGATAAATAGTGGGGTGCCACAGGGATCGGTGCTGGGGTCCCAACTATTTACAATCTATATTAATGACTTGGATGAAGGGACTGAGTGTAATGTAGCCAAGTTTGCTGACGATATAAAGATGGGAGGAAAAGCAATGTGTGAGGAGAAAACAAAAAACCTGCAAAAGGACATAGACAGGCTAAGTGAGTGGGCGTAAATTTGGCAGATGGAGTATAATGTTGGAAAGTATAAGGTTATGCACTTTGGCAGAAAAAATTGAAGAACAAGTTATTATTTAAATGGAGAAAAATTGTAAAGTGCTGCAATACAGCGGGACCTGGGGGTCCTGGTGCGTGAAACACAAAAGATTAGTATGCAGGTGCAGCAAATGATCAGGAAGGCCAATGGAATCTTGGCCTTTATTGCAAAGGGGATGGAGTATAAAAGCAGGGAAGTCTTGCTACAGTTGTACACGGTATTGGTGAAGTCACACCTAGAATACTGTGTTTTGGTTTTGGTTTCCATATTTACGAAAGGATATAACTTGCTTTGGAGGCAGTTCAGAGAAGGTTCACGAGGTTGATTCCAGAGATGAGGGGGTTGACTTATGAGGAAAGGTTGAATAGGTTGGGCCTCTACTCATTGGAATTCAGAAGATTGAGAGGTGAGCTTATCGAAACGTATAAGATTATGAGGGGGCTTGACAAGATTGATGGAGAGAGGATGTTTCCACTGATAGGGGAGGCTCGAATTCGGGGGCATAATCTTAGAATAAGGGACTGTCCATTTCAAACTGAGATGAGGAGGAATTTCTTCTCTCAGAGGGTTATAAATCTATGGAATTCGTTGTCTCAGAGAGCTGTGGAAGCTGGGTCATTGAATATATTTAAGACGGTGATAGGCAGTTTCAGAACCGATAAGGGAATAAGAGGCTATGGGGAGCGGGCAGGGAAGTGGACCTGAGTCCATGTTCGGATCAGCCATGATCATATTAAATGGCGGAGCAGGCTCGAGGGGCCGGATGGCCTATTTCTGCTCCTATTTCTTATGTTCTCACGGGGCGATAAGGAGAAGACTGAACAGGTGGGTGCCCATGCGTTTAGATTTTTAAATTTCCATTTAGTTATTATGCAATTATTTCTCCTTGATTAGTGTGCAACCATCTTAAAAGGAGCTCCAGTCCATTTTTTTCAAGTCCAAAGTATTCCATCGGTCTCCCCTTAGGCCTTGCACCAAAACTTCAGTTGCGATGCTGCGCTACCACCCCAGGAATCAGGGATAGCGTACTAAGAGGAGTGTAGAACGCTTCTCTGAGCACTCTATTCCCCTCATTGGGGTGCTAAAAGTGAATGTCTCAGTTGGAGGCGGTAAACATCGCCCGACGCTAAAGTTAGTGACCAGGCACTGTCACTGCCTCAAACTGGGCTACACTGATTTCCACCGCTAAGGCTTTGCACAAGAGTGTTTGTTCACTATAAGCAATTGTCAAATGAAAAGTGATGAAATACTTTGGTGCCGTGAACTTATTTTTGTCATTGTTGTTGGTCTTGATATTCTTAATCATGTAAGGGCAATGCCCCTGAATTTGGACTGTATGGGGCATTCAGATGGTAGATGTGAGGACCGGGTTGGTGGACACAGTTGGTGCATTGGGATGGGGAGGGAACATTCAGGAGAGTCTATCATCTATGAGTTGTTGCCCGAGAGTTCTGACAGCTGCCAGCGCTGTTGGGCTTTGCTCTTCCTCCACTGCCAAAGTTTCCTGATCCCCTTCTTCCTGTTCCTCCTCAACATCTTCCTCCTCTTCCGCTCCAACACTTGCCCTCTTTCCAAGACAAAGTTGTGCAGCCTACAGCACACAATGACAAATCTTCTCACTCGCTCTGAGCTATATGAAAGCATGCCTCCAAACCTTTACTTGAGGAGCCCTGTGATAGCCTTGATTCCGGCATGACTCTCATTATATGCAGTGTGTGTCTCTGGCCATGTTTCTGACAGGGGTCACTAGCCAGTTATTCAGGGGATAACCCCTGTCCCCCAGCAGCCAGAACCAAACCAATGTTCGGGGGGGAAACACAAGGCATTGAAGACTGGCGCAGAATGAAGACATCATGACTGCTGCTGCTCTGCAAAGTTGAGGTAGGAAATCTGTTTTTGTACCCCCTCTTAGTGTAAGACTACCTTCGTCTTAGAATTCACCGTCTTCCAGCAACTTGTGCAACACGCTGCTGCCTCCTTTGATGCTGCTGCTGCTGTCGCTCCTCCTCTTCATGTTGGAACTCTGAAGGCAGACCAAGCAGAATAGTTATGTTGCAGCAATGTCAGGAATGTAATCCTTTGAAAGTGTGCAAGAGATCCCAAAAGTCACTCTCCAAGTTTGGCTCAGAGGAACAGTAGTCAAAAGTACTGTGAAAAATCAACAAAACATTCTCCAGCAGCCTATCAAGTCTAAACAGAGACATACCTTAGTGGAGGTGAGTAGCCCTTTAAATACTGCTTCTGCAGTGTGCTTCCTGACTGTTAAGGCAATGACTTCCTGGTTGTGGTTAAGACCCAGCAAATCAGGCTCTTCCAAACACAAATTTACACAGAGACTTTTGCATATTTTAACAGAAATTTAGATAACTACTTGAAGCAGAGGAATTTATAGGGCTACGGGGAGATTGTGGGAGAGTGGGATTAATTTTGGATAGTTCTAGAAAAAAGCCAATTGAACATTATGGGATGAATGGCCACCTTCTGTGCTGTAAACGTCTATGGTTTTATGGCTGCCATTCTTCTTAGGCAGTCCCTCGAATCGAGGATGACTTGCTTCCACGCCAAAAAGGGCTGAGTTTAATGAGTTCACAAGTGTTTCAATGAAGGACCTAATATTCCAGGTTCCGAACTTCATATTGAAGGGTGGAAGATGCCTGTGCGTGGATTTTTTTAACGTGTGGTGGCCGTTGCACACCACCCACCACACGGGCTTGACAGAACTAGGTCTTGGTCCAGTGGCAAGGGTTAACCAAGACGGCTGGAGACTAGCTCTACTGCACAGACCTAGTGTGCACACATATCGCAGGGTGGGCAGATCGTGCTGCCCCTGGACCCAAGCCCCTTCTGGGCCCCGAACTCACGCCTCTCCTGGGCCCGATCTTGTCGCTGTGCAATCTCTCGCTGCTCTTGCACCCCGACCTAGCCGCTCCTGCTGTATCTGCCCATGCTCCAATCACCGACCTGGATTATGGTGACGGCCAATCCAGTTGCCCTCTTCACTGCCGACACTCTCCTGCACCAGGCCCCGACCTGCGAGGGAACATGTGTGGCAGGTCAGGGCCTTAAAAAATAAAATGTACTGTCCAACAATGGAACAGGGTCATTGTTATGTATGTAATAACTCGATACATTGAATACTGTAAACTGACACAGGTACAAACCTGGCTTGCTTTATTAGGGCCCAAAGTGATTACATTACATGATGGCTTGCCTTTTATACCTCGGCCGCACACACATGCGTACAGCCCAAAGACCTCCAACAGTGGCGCCACCTGTTGGCTAGTAACCCCAAGCATACATACATGACAATATCCTCCTTTAAGACATTAGTAACAGTCTGATGGGAGTGGCAATGACCATGTCAGGGATTGAAAGTCCAGATTCATTGATGACAGCGGAGTCCTCTGATGACTGAGGGTAGGTTGGTTGGTCACTGATTGTGTCTTCCTCAGTCTGTTCCGGTTCATCTGTGTGCCGCAGCTTTATCTGATCAACATGTTTCCTGCATGTTTGCCCATTATTGAGTTTGCCGATAAACACTTTGTTACCCTCGTTGGCCGTAACAGTACCGGCGATCCACTTGGGACCTTGACCATAATTTAGTACATACACAAGATCGTTAACAGAAATGTCGGGTGACACAGCAGCACGATCATGATACCACTGCTGACTTTGATGTCTGTATTCAACATGATCGTTCAAGTCAGGGTGGACAGGAGAGAGCTTGGTCTTGAGACCTCACTTCATCAATAGTTCAGCAAGAGGGGACCCTGGTAAGCGTATGTGGTCTTGTCCTGTAACTAAGCAATATGCATGACAAGTGAGTCTGCAGTGAACCCTGAGTTACACGTTTCATACTCTGCTTGATGGTTTGGACAACATGCTCTGCTTGACCATTAGATGCAGGTTTGAGTGGTGCTGACCTCACATGTTTGATACTATTGAGTTTCATGAACTCTTGAAACTCCAGACGAGTGAAGTAAGATCCGTTGTCGCTTACAATGATGTCGGGCAGACCACGAGTGGCATACATGACAGGAAGGCTCTCAATGGTAGCTGTAGATGCACTGGATGACATGATTATACACTCTATCCACTTGGAATATGCATCCACCAGAACTAAAAAAATCTCTCCCAGGAAGGGACCTGCAAAGCCGATGTGGATCCTGGTCCATGGTTTAGATGGCCACGACCACAGACTCAGCGGCGATTCTGCTGGTGCTTTACTAAGCTGCATGCAAGTGTTGCACTGATTCCAGAACAGAGTCAATTCCAGGCCTTCATACATGAGACCTGGCAATGGCTTTCATCATGACAATACCGGGATGAGTGCTATGTAGATCATGTACAGCTTTCTCGCTGCCTTTCTTGGGCATAACAACATGATTACCCCACAGTAAACAATCTGACTGAATGGATAGTTCGTCTTTGCAACGGTTTTAAGGTTTAGTCTCATCACCCATTTGCTTGGATATGCCAATCACCACTAAGGATACAACGTTTCACAACTGATAATATCGGGTCCTGGCTGTCCAGGTCTTAACTAGTTGAGCCGTGACAGGAAATCCTTCACTTTCAAAAGTATCCATAACTAACAGTAGGTTTGCAGGTTGTGGCATCTCCACCTCCGGTGTGGGCAAAGGCAGATGGCTCAGTGCATCAGCACAATTCTCGGTGCCAGGTCTATGGCGAATGACATAATCTTAGGCAGATAATGTCAGCGCCCACCTCTGGATGCAGAACGATGCATTGGTATTGATACCTTTGTTTTCCGAAAACAATGAAATGAGTGGCTTGTGATCTGTTTCCAGTTCAAACCGAAGACCAAACAGGTACTGATGCATCTTTTTAACCACATACACACAGGCTAATGATTCATTTTCTACTATGCTGTAGGCTCTTTCTGACTTTGACAAACTTTTAGAAGCATGCGCAATGAGTTGTAGTTTACCCAACTCATTAGCTTGTGGGAGCATGCAACCAACTCTATATGGCGAAGCATGACAGGCCAATACTAGACGCTTCCACGGATCATAATGTACCAACAGCTTGTTAGAACAAAGCAGGTTAGTAGCTTTCTCAAAAGCTCTATCTTGAGACACACCCCAAACCCAGTTGTCGCCTTTTCTGAGCAGCATGTACAGTGGCTCTAATGAAGTGCACAATCTAGATAGGAAATTACCAAAGTAGTTGAGTAGACCAAGGAATGAACGCAGCTCCGTCACATTATGAGGCTTGGGTGCATTTTTGATGGCCTTGGTTTTCGAGTCCGTAGGCCTGTTGCCATCAGCAGCAATTTTCCTCCCCAGGAATTCGACTTCCGGTGCCATGAAGATGCACTTCGAACGTTTCAGTCTGAGTCCCACTTTGTCCAGATGATGTAGAACCTCTTCCAGGTTGTTCAGATGTTCGGCGATGTCACGACCTGTGACCAGGATGTCACCTTCGAACACAATGGTTCGAGGGACGGACTTCAGTAGACTCTCCATGTTCCTCTGAAATATGGCTGCAGTCAAGCCAATTCCGAAAGGACACCTGTTGTAGATAAACAGTTCTTTATGAGTGTTGATGCACGTAAGTTTCTTTGACGTCTCGACCAACTCCTGTGTCATATAGGCCGACATCAGATCCAGTTTAATGAACGACTTCCTCCCGGCTAGCATTGCAAACAGGTCATCAGTCCTCGGTATCGGGTATTGATCCTGTTTCAAAACTCGGTTGATTGTAACCTTGTAGTCTCCACAAATCCTGACAGTGCCATCACTCTTCGACACAGGAACAATGGGGCTGGCCCATTCATTAAATTCGACCGTGATATGACCCCTTCATGCTGGAGTCTGTCCAGTTCAATTTCGACCTTCTCCCTCATCATTTACGGAAATGCCCGAGCTTTATGATTGGACGGGTCTTGCATCCGCGTCCACATGAATCTGCACCTTGGCTGCGGTGAAATTGCCGATGCCTGGTTCTAACAGCAAGAGGAATGTGCTCAGCACTTGAGCACATGGAGTATCATCCTCCAACGACAATGCTTTGATATCGTTCCAATTCCATTTTATTTTTTCCAGCCAATTCCTGCCAAACAGCGTTGGACCATTGCCTGGAACAATCCAAATGGTAAATCAAGAACCGCACCATCATACGACACCTTGACTACTGCACTGCCAATCACCGTTATAAGTTATTTAGTGTACGTACGCAACTCGGCATTGGCTGGACTTAGCTTAGGCCTCACAGCATTAGTATCCCACAGCTTGTCAAATGTCCTCTGGCTCATTATTGATTGACTCGCACCCGTGTCCAATTCCATTGGTACTGGCACACCATTAAGTGTCACATTAATCATTATCGGTTGGCTCTTTGTTAGGAACGAATACAGTTCATACACTTCTTCCTCTGGTATCTCGGATTGCATATCTGGATCTGCGCTATACAGGTCACCATCCTCCACATGGTGTGTCGCAGCACGCTTGCTCAGTTGCGGACACATGCGCTGGAGATGCACCGGTCTCGAACAGCCTTTACAAATGTACTGTTTAAACCAACACTGATGAGGCCGATGATTGCCCTCACAACACCAACACAGTGAAATCGGATTCATTCCCATTGGCGGACTTTGGACAGCCACAGGTTTCGCATACGCAGTCGAGTTGGCACTGCCAAACGACGCTACAATCTTGTTTACAGTACTTGCCAAGTTCTGATTTTTCGATGTTATCTGCTTTAAGTTTTTGTCCGTCGTCATACGTCCGTGGTCAATCGTGATGGCCTTACTCAAATCCAGCGTCTCCGCCACCAGTAGCTTACGCAGGATCACCTCATGGTTGATGACGATTACAAAGAAGTCCCGCAGCATGTCTCCCAATGTGTTTTCGAAATTACACGGTCCAGCTAGACGTCTTTGGTCGGCAACAAATTCCGACACATCCTGGCACTCAGAATGAACGTGCTTGTAGAATCGATATCGTGAGATGTTGATGCCTTCTTCTGGTTTGAGATGGTCACGTACCAGAGCACATAATTCCTCATAGTGCTTGTCCATTGGACTTGCAGGTGAGAGAAGATTCTTTATGAGTCCATAGATTTTCGGACTGCAAACCGTGAGGAAGACCGCCCTGCGCCTAACTGCGTCAGTGGGTTCCTCCATTTTGTTGGCCACGAAGTACTGGTCCAGGCGAGCTACAAAATCTGTTCGATCCTCTCCCTCCATGAATCTCTCCAGAATTCC